>NW_026732170.1:302500-441140 GCF_028476545.2 Physella acuta | reverse complement strand
ATAGCTATAGAATTCTTTAGTATGCCTCATTTAAATAATAAATAAGAGAATAAATGGCTTTTTAATTTACATAGTACAAAACTATTTAAATGAGCTTTATGGGCACTTGTGTTTTAATGAAGGGCAGTAAATCATGGAAGTAGTGTGAACGTTTGCCTACCTTTCAAAGCAGAGCTCTTGTAGATTTTATATTTTTCTACGCAACAGTGTGTGTTAGTTACTGTAGAACAATCACTGCTATAGTAGACCTGTTTGTTTTTTACAAAACCACTAACAAGGTGCACGAAAAACATTATTTATGAAAAGAAAATTCATTGTTTTTTTTTGTCGGAATTGGGTCCCTAAACGACGTGCCCCCCCCTGTAGTTCCGCCCCTATTCAAACTAAATTCTCTGCCCCTAATAGCCGTCACTAAACCCGGCTCTACGATTGTAAACATTTAGCGTGAACCACTGCTCATCAGACCATGTGGGTTGGGGGTGGTAGGGATATGCCTAGAGAGAAAGATAGGGGGCTGCTAGGCGCGCTTACAGCTTGGTGTTTTCTATGGTATCCAAGAAGAGAATTATATATATATAGATAATGAAGAAGATGCTTATTAATTAACACGCAATGTTCGTTCTCGCGCTTTACATCACAACATAGCTTTAGCTTCCCTCGCTATACTCCACTCACAGTCTTCTTATTCGTTCTTAGTTTTGGTGTTCGAAAGGATTCCCTCCAACACAAATAACTATACGTGGCTATGCGCCATAGAGCCCATTGACTCCGATTTCAGCCTGCTTTTCTTTTTGGATTTGTTTCATAGCCTTTACTCAGCCAAGAACAAACTACAAGGCAGCAGTTGTTTGATAAAATATGTTGCGGAGACCATTTATTCAATGACCTCGGCGTACGAAGGGATAGTGTCATTACTTAATAATTTTGTTTCAAATAAATCCAATCATCTTTGTAATGAACGTTGCATGTCTTATTGCAAGTTAGTGTGATTAAATAGTAAAATTGAAAACTATTTACAAAAAAAAAGTTATCATTACAGAATAAATTTGTATGACTGTTATGTTACTGTAACACTGAGGAATCCATAAAAACAAAATTCCAATTCATCAGGAAACCTGAAGCCAATAATGCACACTTGTTGCATTTGTGAAAACTGCAGCACAGGATTGGTTGAAGGCATTCAGACAACATCACAAGGACAAGGTATCTCTGCGAAGTCCCGAGGCAACATCACTCAATCGCGCCCAGGCTTTCATCAAAACAAACGTCAACTTGTTCTTCGATAATCTGGAGGAAATGATGGAGAAATATCATTTATTTATTCATTTATTCACTTATTCAATTACGATAACAATAGTAGACATAATTTACGGCCTGATTGCATTTGGAACATTGACGAAACTGGGTGTTCCACTGTACAAACGCCCCAGCGACAACTAGCAAAGAAGGGTGAAAAATGTAAGGGCTCCATCATGTCACATAAGAAAGGGAGCGAGGAAGATGTCGGGACCATCTGTATTGGGGATTTTGTTTTCTTTAGAGCAGAGAAAGAAGATTTAGAACATTCAGCACACCTCCTGTCAGAACACTCTAAATCTCCACATAGTCAGGCAGTCTTTCTTACAGATGCAAAGTATTTACTGCAGTCTCTAAAAAATCCAGAATCCTATACTCGATAACTTAGGTCAGCCCTTGAAAGGCTAAAAAATACCTGCAGCATGATTGTGCTGCAATTGATCTCGGGCCACTCCCAATGCAAAAAAATGAGATCGCGGACCCGCTGGCAAAAATTGGGGGAAAGAAAAAACAACCAGGAATCTCGCTACATCCAATCATAAAAAAAAAACACAAACACAAATGTAGTCTGACACACACCCACACTACAAGAAAAAGAAGATGGGTATTACAAATTGACACGAAAACAACAACACATAATCTTAGACTCAGAACAGGCTACAACAGACCAAAACAGCACATGCATAAAAAACTAAAAATTGCGTGTGGCGAAACTTGCCCTTGTGGCAGGGCCCCGGAGAATACGGAGCACGTCCTTCAAGACTTCCTTAAATAGCCAGGCGCGATCCAAACACTGGCACCTATACACCCCACGCAAGGAAACACTATATGGGGCACCAGTGGGTCTGGAGAACACAGTCCAGCTCATACACGAAGTTGGGCTTATTGTTTAAATCCTACACCTTAAACTAAAATAAGAACACAGAAGTGTTATAACTGGGTTCTATAAAAGTACCACAGCTATGCAGTGAGAGGGTAGAACTACTTGATCCAACACTATATTTCAATACCACTACCATTTGATTATGTTTAGCTATGTAATAGTGCATCTTGAGACTCGACGACATTAACGCTTACAAATGATTTGACAGAATAGCATTGTTTACTAACTCCATTTATTGCACTATAGAAATAGACATCGGACAGCTTGAACAAACGATACTAAGACTGGACAACCTAACCCTAACATAACACGAACAAGACTAACTCCAACTTCTTCCCTGGCAACAACGAACTCACACTAAAACGTCACTTTCTTGCGTACCGCGTCACACTTTCACTCGTTCAATATTATCGCTTTGCACCAGCATTCATGCGCACCAATTTCCCTAGTCGAACATGCATCATAACATTACCCCCCTCTCCCTTCAAGCTAATCACATTAGCTTTATTAATTACATCAATAATACAACATTCTGTTTTACCTAACAATAGCAACTATGGTAGCATACACACATAGACCTTAAATGCTAAACAAATTTAACTAATTCTTGAAGTTCTATTTCAGTTCATGTCTCCACACGCACACACATATTTTGACGATTCTTCAAAGTATACATCTCAGATCACAAGTTGGGAATACATCCTTCAAACACACTTCACGTTGATTCATCATGTAAAGGCCAGCATTCCATACAATGTCGAACATATCATAGACCTTAAACATCCCATCAGTTCCACTGAAAAGAAATTATTCCTAACGGAAAACAACATGTCACTACTGATCGGTTATCATTATCTAACATAGTCTCTCTAACCTAATGTATTAGACTTAATCTACTGTAGTACCTCTTCTATTAATTACACTAAATTATTTATACAAAAAATCACATCTCACGTAATACTTTGGTGCCAAGTAATTAAGTAATCACATTAAATTTTATAAATCACTATATCACCTGTATATATTCATCTCATGTTACAATGACATGTACCAATAATAATTCTTAACATCCTCATTAACCAAATACGATATTACATAGAGGAATATTTTCCCTAGAACCCTTAAATCCATGACCAGGTACTCGGTACATCCTCGAGTTACCCACAAAAAAAAATCTGACTGCATCCTCTGTCTTGAAATCAACTAACTACCGATGAAGCAACCGACCAACGAGCTATCCCCCTGCTGGCCGGGCGACGACACCAAATTATCTTAAAACAGCATTATCCTAATCTACTGGCTTCCTTACAGAGGCGTAGCTAGGGGGGAGCGGGGGGGGGGGCGGCCGCCCCGGGCGCCGACCCTATGGGGGCGCCAAAAGGGGTGGGAAAATTTTTTTAAAGCTGATTTTATGCTGCAGTTTTGAATTATAAACTGTCTAAGTTAAGAAATGTAATGGCTACACGCATTTACATACTGATTTAACTGTTTTCTATCTTGATTTCTTAATGTAAAACATATACTCTTAAGAAACAGTGACCGGCAAAACCGCTTTGAAGCTTATCCTAGATGGGGGGGGGGGGGGCGCTTTTTCGAGACTTAAAACGGAAGAATTTACACTAGATTGTTGAGTCGATAAACGTTACCACTATTAAAAGAAACCAATTGTATTAAAACGTATTGTACGATTGTTGAACTGTAAAATACGTTAGTGACTTTTATCAAGATGGTGCAGGGGGGCGCTTTTAGGCTAAATAAAATAGCAAAATTACACAGGATTCTGAGTAAACAACCTTTAGCTCTCAGAAAGAAACGAATTGTACTGTGCATTGTATAATTGTGTAACATTTTTTTTAAAAAGTTAGTTACGTTAAAAACCGCTCTACAAACTTTGTCCAAGATGGTTGTGATGAGTGTGTGTGGGGGTGGGGGGGGGGGGGCGCTTTTTTCGCTAACAAAAATCGCAAGTATTTGTACTGGATTGGTGAGTAGATAACTCTCTTAACACTTAGTAAAGAAACCAAGTGTATTAACGCGTAATGTACAATTTCAATAGCCAGTTTTGTTAAAAAAAAGACGCGACTAGTTCTTTGTAAGATTCTTACGATTCTCTCAACTTCAACGTGAGAGATCAGATACTTTTGATCAGTGTTTCTTCCAGACTTTTTTCTCCGGGGGGGGGCACTTGAAATCTTCGGGGGGAGGGGGGAGGCGGTAAACTTTCTTCGGGGGGGGGGGGGCGGACACTGTTAAAAGTATATATTTTCTATATATAAATTATATAAATTTCATTTCGTTCGGGGGGGCGTAAAAATTTTTCCGGGGGGCTTTGCCCCCCCCGAAAAGATGCCTGGAAGAAACTGTGTGCGAGAAGGCAGGGCAAATCTGCGAAATCCAAGACTACGAGCTGTTAACATCCGTTGGATTCCAGTTTGTTTTCTCTAGCTTGTTTTGTCATACCATCAACCAATCAACGAAATACCCATGTCGTATTCCAATGTGAACAATAAATATTTCTGATAACTTCTTCTTGTATGTCACTTGTGTGTCCTTACTCTAACAAACTTCGAATCCAACTATGTACCATATCACAACAGAGATCGTTCAAAACTAGAACATAAAAGGTTGGTCTAAACATATTAGCGTTAGCTACAAACTACCCTCTAACACAGATCAGGCTTATTTTTTTTAACTGACATTACTAATCTTTCGCAAAAAAAGTTAAACGCATCTTAATGGGAATTAGATTGTCGTAAAGTTTTAAGGAATGAAAATCATACAATGTAATTATTAAACCTTGTCCGGACTGTAGCATACACGCTTACACACACGCTTACACACACAAATACACTCTTACCCACACACAAGCTTATATATAAACACACTATCACACACACATAATTATACACACACACACACACACACACATATATATATATATATATATATATATATATATATATATATATATATATATATATATATATATATATATATATATATGTATATATATATATATATATATATATATATATATATATATATATATATATATATATATATATATATATATATATATATATAAGCGGGGGGGGGGGGCGCCAAATTGAAAGTTCGCCCCGGGCGCCGGGAAGGGTCGCTACGCCTCTGCTTCCTTACGCTAAGAAAACAACCTCATAGGATAACATATCATCACATATCATACATTGAAACTCATATCATTATACCAAATCAAATCAAGATCATAGTGACATCTTGTCAACAACATAATACCGTTCTCAAACCGGCGTGTCTATATTAACTATAAAAATATCAATTATCACTAATACTGATGTCTTACTTATCATACAGCAACCATCATCGCATAACACAGCAATGGGCTCATAATACATACAGCCCCTGCTTAATCACTACAATTTTTTGTTCCACTAAGACGTAATAGTAAAAAAAATGTACATGCCTACTACTTAAAAAATATATGAAGAGGTACTACTTATCTAGTTTGTAGAACTTGGGTATGATCGTCGGCTTCATCACACAACACACACTTCCCACACAGATCCCTTTGTCCTTCACAACACAGATCCTCTCCGCACGGTCTTCACGTCAAGGTCCTCACAGCACGGTCATTACATGTTCTCCCCACACGGTTCTTCATGGCATGGGTCCTCACAGCACGGTTTCTCACAGCATGGGTCATAACGGCATGGGTCATCAGAGCACGGGTCTTCATAGAACCGGTCTTCTTGCATATGTCTTCAAACACGGGTCTTCTTAGCACGGGTCTTCACACACGAGTCTTCTTAGCACGGGTCTTCACGCACGAGTCTGCAACATGGGTTTTTACGCTGGGATCTTCACACACGGTTTTCACAATAACAGTCCATATATCACAGAGACATAGTCCGTACGAAAATTATATCGATGAATTTCGACTGATTAGACAGTGATAGCGTTTTCTGACTAGATGTTATATATCCGCAGACTAGCTTCTAAGTGCTACTACTATTTAAATAAATATAAAGAAAAGCTTTTGATAGAGTAGACCATGTATGTCTAATGAAAACAATAGATGCATACAACTTAGGGCCCTACTTTAAACATGGATCAATATCATCTACACCAAAGCTCAAAGTGATCTTTTTATCAACATCGCAATCACTAAAGCGATACAATTAAAATCCAAAATTTTAGGTTTCGGCCAATGGCGAGGAAAGAAGAAATACGACACACCAATGACGGTAGTAGACAAACTGAAAATATACGGAAATACTTTTACAGACACCCCGAAAACTGAAGACAATGACACATGGACGAAACTGACTGAATAAATTACACAGAAACTGGGCAAATACAAAATCTATAACATAACTATTTATTGCTAGGGCAGCACTCATCGACAGACATGTTTTACTAAAAATGATTTTCATAATAGCCACTGTGAGCAAAATACCATCCTACTGTATAAAACAAACAAACACACAAGAAAACTCAAATTAAAAACACCATTAGAAACATTAATCACCAAACATTAATACAAAGAAAAATAAACGGAGTGATAGGATTACACGACATAAGTACAAAGGTTAATACATTCAGATTCAAACATTTAGATAGAATTAGGATAAAGTCACACTACCATCCACTCGTATAATACTACATAGGACAAAAAATAGACACTATATAAAAGCAAACAAACATCTCTTTTCATTACGGAAGGACAGACTTAGGTCACTTTTATAGAGACACGCTAGCCATCTTCAAAAGAAATAGAAACATTAAAGGAGAAAACTCAAATAAAATGTACGACACTCCGGTAAAACATGAATTACAACCACTTTACAATAGAATTAAGTGGGCCATAGAAAACAACACCATCGACATTTAGAAAAATGCATGGTAAGCACATCACACCTAAAGAGAAAAAAAAATAGGCTCTAGACTCATTTACAATACAACGCCCATCCAAAAAAAAAAAAAACTAACGTGGACACTAACAGAAACACCACCTGCCAGTTGTGCAAACAAAACATACAAGAAACAGAAAAGCACATTTTCTTAGAGTGTAAAACAGTACAATTAGCTAAACAAACTCTAGGTGAGATATTCAATACAAAACGTAAAGAAGCATTTAACAAAGCAATCACCCTCAACAACATAATAAAGTCAAAAAATAGAAAGACGGGTTAAGGCGTTTTGACAGCGACCGCTATTTATAGATATGGGTGACTCGTAACAAGACAAAATTTAATGGGGAAATATACGCTGACACGAACGAGGACGCTATTTTTAGAGCCAAACTGAGACGAAGACCCAGGGACTGACTTTATCACCTAACTCGCAGAAATATAGCATAGAGCTAGAGACAAAAGCGACGGTTTTAAAGGCAAAGGACAATTTTATTGAAAATCACTAGGATACACCACAACAACTCCTCCCCACTATACACTAGAACTGACGACACCATGAAGCCTAGCGAACTCAGCACACCATGTTAGTAGATACTGGGACGATACTGTAGGGAAGGAAAATAAAGGACGTAACAAGATTGGTGAAAGGGAGACAACAACTTAAATACACTCGTTATAGACTAGGATAAATTATATCCCCTTCTATTCTCGGAAGTTAAAACAACGCTTTAGACACAATACTTCACCCACCAAACATTTCAAGCAACGCAGCCATTTTTCACATTTTCGCAATGCTTTTATGTCACCATATTTTAAACTTTATTTAGAGTACTCTTCTCTTAGTATAAGCTTACATATTTGGAATATACTCTATCCTTTTTGTTATCCTCATCACAATCTATTTTAAACTCTAAGCTTGTAAATGGCTTATTTCTCGTCTGTTCCGGAAGTATTATTTTCATATTCAAGGGAGACAACTAGTCTCTCTTGGAAATCTTGGTAATTATGGGATTACAATTCTTGTGTACCTTTTTTTCCTTCGGATTTTCTATGTCACCCTATTTTAAACTTTATTTAGCTTAGGCAGCTGCTCCAAATTTGTTGGAATTTTATTTGTATAAGCTCACAATATCTTAGAAATGCTTCATTATTTTATGTAATCCTCATCTCACCAGGTAAAAACTGCCTCATGAGATTTGGTACCTTTGTTCACCGTTTTGCTGAATGCAGTAATGAAAAGCAGCCACCTAACCCCGAACACTTTTAATAAAGCATGTTATATTGCTACATGTCTAAAATGCCATGTATTTGTTTTATTCTGTATATAATCTTGATATTATGTAAAAAGTATGGTACATAATTACATTTTGTTTCCTTTTATTTCATTTCCATCTTTATGACTACACATACAACCTATTTTCAACTGGGCTTTGTGCCTGCATTTATACATTTTTCATTCATCTCTTGTAGGTTTTTGTTTTATAAACAAACAATGCAATATTGTAAATCTATTTTGTAACATATGTTACTATTGATGTTTTTTTTTTAAAGTGCAATAAAGGCTTTTAAAAAAATAATTGAACTTACACACAGACACTCTTTCCATGCCTCGCCAGACACCTTTAACCCCACCTCCCCCCTCTGCCCACATCACCCTCAGACACGATAACCCTACATCCCTTTTAACTGTTTCAACGACCTCACCACCCACCCCAACATCAGTTTCGAATATTTATTCATTAATTTATTTATCTTTTTTTCGAATTCACTATTGTACAACCGTAAATGAAATCTGTGTAAAACAACTATGTTTTGTGTGTTTGTGTGTGTGTGTGTGTGTGTGTGACTACTCTACTGTGTACATAAGTAACAAAAAAAGTGAAATCCCCCCCCCCGCCCAACCCAACAGTTTGGACTCGTTTGTATTCATATTTCTTTTGTATTTACTATGTTTATTGTACAGAATGGGATGAAATCCATGGGAACCAGCTTTGTTTACGACTATTCTTCCATATGTTATACTTTTTCACCCACTTTTGTTGGCAAAAAGTTCAAAACCAGCCTTTGTCTAATTTTTCAACCAGCAAGCTTAAATTCAATGTATTTTATGTATTCATTTACTTATTTCGCTATTTATTTACTATACTCTGTACATCAATGTAACTACCTTGTAAATATCCACCCAAAATAACGTGGTATTTTATTGTATTTGTTTTAAATTGAAAAATAAAAGTGTTCAAAATTTTTTTTTTTTAATTGAACTTTATTAGCCTAGCCTGCAGTGATCTTCCAAATCGTCCCGGCCGTTTTCTCTGCAAGAGAGACAGCTGTCTCACGTGAAAGGGATTTTTGTGATTTTCGTTTTCATTTGCGGATTTATTATTCATATGTGGAATGTATTTTAAGCATTGTTTAAGTTATTGTAGATACTTTTACTCTCTTTAATTTTAGTGTTGATGACGGCCATGCAGGCCCTAGCACAAATCATGAAGGGTATCTTTCTAGAGGTCGAGGACGAAACTTTCCAAGAAGGAAAGAACTCTCCTAGAACCTTGGAAGTCAGAATCGTAGATGCGACTGTTGTGGCAGGAATGCCACATGAAACATTCCGGACACATTTTGTTACCTTAACCGGAGTACCCTCAACAGAGGTCATACGAGTTTACAACTACGGCGACGTAAAGACATGGTATGTAACACTCTCATCTAACAATTCGTTTCAGAAACTACATATGGTAGAGCATGGCAAACGAAAAATGGAGGGATCGGCCATTTCCCATATATTTAATTTCAACGATGCAAGTAGACAAGAAAGAGGAAAGGGGAATAACGAGATGCATCCATTCAGGCTATAATAAAGAAGAATTATAAAACCTGCTTAAAGCAGTATCACAGCCAGATATTGAACCATATGTGAGACTGACGGATTAAGGTAATGTAGCAAAATTATCCATGACGCCGGATCGCAAACTTGAAAACCTGCCACATTACCTTTCATTCAATAACAAAGGAGATTGGCATATTATGGCTTTTCTTTTTGAAGGCAGGCGTTCCATCTGCTGTAATTTCAACACAGGCAGACAAATGCCGCGGCAGTGTGAAAACCTGTATTGTAGGGTGGTGGATGCAACCAAACTAAGGAATGGTAAATTTAATACATCAGAAGAATGGTCATATGATAACAGAGTAGAAATGAGAACGCAAATAAATAGTAGAGGTATCAGATATTTTCAAACCTGGGACGGATGGCCACTCCTTTCTGAAGAAAGAGCAGAAGCGAGGAATAGAAACAAATCAAATCCACAAACAATTCAAGAGACAGACTCAGAGGAGGAAGATGACGATAAAATAATGAAAGGGAAAAGAACAAGGGAAAAATTACGGAGAAAGAAGTAAAAAAAAAAACCAGTCCCAGAAAACTCTCTGCTGTCAGACGATGATTCAGATAATGAGAATAGATCGGCAGACATTAAATTTTACCATGACGGGACCCATCGGGGTTCAAAAACCTCCATTCCAAACCCCATACACGTGATGGAATCGAGAAGAGATGTGACAATATTTGAACACCCATATCAAACTAACACGGATAATGAGGAAAGCCACGCAGTACAACAAGAGAGGGCACCCAACAACCCAGCAGCTACCTTGTACCTCCCCCCAGACCCAATTGAAGACCCGCCAAATAGCGCACAGGAGGACTGTATAAAAGAGTAGGGTCTCATGAGTGATACTGACTCTGTTGCAACACTAACAGAAGAATCACCAGAAACCCAAAAAGCGTCAAAAGTGATGTTGCTACCATATTCAAACGTTAGGTATAGCCCACAGAAAATGCAAAAAAGCTTTAACAATCCCCGACAAATACATCTTAGAAGAATGGGAAGACATAAAAATACGAAGCATGGAGACAACTAAGAAAATAGCAAAACAGATAAATATAGACAGGAAGCGCATAGAAGAACACTTAGAAACTTATCTAGAATTGCTCATCATAAACTAGGAACCACATAAACGACATACAAACACAACTAGAAACATTACAAGTACACAAGTACATAAGTACAAAGGTGCCCTAGTTAGAGGCAGACAATATTGGTATTGAAGAACCTTCGCATCACAGCAACACCCTAGAGGAAATACAAGCACACGACAAAGAAATAAAAAGCATAAAACATGACGAAGGCACAGAAGCCACAGACCAAGGGACAGTACAAACTCGTTTCTTGGACTACTACCGACAACTTTTTGAAAAAGAAGACATCGAAATTGACACGCAAGTCAAATACGCGGGGAGAATAACAGACAAACAAAACGAGGCCATTAATAATCCGATAACTGAAGACAACACAGCGAAGACAATAGACAACTTAAAACTAAATAAAGCTCCATGACCAGACGGCTTAATAAATGAATTTTACAAAACTTTCAAAAAATATATGTTATCGATCTTACAGGCCACATACAGATTTTAACAGAGCATATATCACCCTAATCCCAAAACCTGACTCAGACAGAACTAAAGTAACTAGCTACAATTCATTTCTCTCTTAACACAGTGACTATAAAAGATTGACAAAAACATTAGTAAAGAAGATTGAACCCGTCATAGAAAAAATAATATACCAAGACCAACAATATAGCCTGAAGGGTAGAAACATAAAAAATCACACCCATTTGATGAGGGACTTTATACACTATAGAAAAACACCCAGTTAGCAATACTAAGTATGGGCCAACAAAAGGCCTTTGATAGAGTATAGCACACATGGCTAATAAAAACAATAGATACATACAAATTATAGCCCTATTTTAAAACATGAATATTGTATGTTTCCAGCAGGCCGAGATGACAGTGTTATAGTTACCATGCGGATGCTACGGGTTGCAGACATTATTTCAATGTTACATTTCTTTTTTTCCATTTTTGTTATAGATGTGAATGAGAAAGTTGCCTATCGGGACATGTCGGGACACGGTGCAGGTGAAGTAGAGTTCACCTTTTTCTGTGTCTTCAGCATATAAAATGAATAATATGGTCGGACCCATGTTACATAAGGTCTGACGTCTTTTTTGATATGGGGGTCTGGCTTTTTTTGATGATGTGTGACAGTGGGAGAGAAGTTTCTTTTTATGTTTGCATTTAAGGTTGCGTTTCAGTTTGCGTTTATGTTAAGTTTGTTTTTATTATTGTCTTTGCGTTAATGTTTATGATTGAGTGTAATTTTGCTTTTATGTTTGTGTTTGCCTTTTTTACGTTATTATTTGAGATTGTTTTCCTCTAAATATGCGATTAAGTTGGTGTTTATATTTGCGTTTATATTAGCTTATTTTATGTTTACCATTATATTACCGTTGCTGTTATCGTTAGCATCTATTTTTAAATTGTTTTTATGTTTGCTTTTATATATGTGTTTGTGTCGTTTGCTCTTATGTTAGCGTTTATGTTTCCGTTTACGTTATTTTTTCCGTTTTGTTTGAATTGAGTTTTTTATTTGCGCTTATCCCCGTGTTTACATTTCCATATTTATGTATGTGTGCATTTATGAGTTTTTGCGTTTATTTTTGTAATTGCATTAAGTTCTACGTTTTTATTCATGTTTGCGTTTTGTTGTTTGGGTTTATTTTAGTGTTTATGTTTCCGTTTAAATTTTGCAATAGCGTTTATATTTCTTCAGATGTTCTTATTTACATATAGAATTTTAATAAAAAAATTAAATATTCACAAATCCTGTTGAACGCATTGCACATGCAGTTTTATTACTATACGTAACGATTATATAAAAATATGCAGGGCTGGCTGTAACGTTATAAATTTAAATGTTTTTTTTTTCAAAAATGTAGACAATTATAAAAAAAAATAGTTTAATATATTTATTTTGAAATTAATTTAATTTCCTCCTTAAATCGAATTAATTATAGCGAACTATCCATGGAATTTATCTTTTTAAAAAAAAATCATAAACCCTCGGCTAAAAACCACGTTTTTGTCTCCCTTTCCTTAAGAAACACGTTACTTCTTTCTGATATATTAACACATTTGAATTCAGATACGGTAGCTTATATTGGTAATTTTTACTTTATTTTCAAAAAAAAATTAAAATAGGAATTTAAATATACTGATTAAATAAAATAAAATAAAACATAAAAATGTGATGTAGCAATCTTTAACCCCGGTCTTTACGTCACTAATTGTAACTAATGTCTAAACCCTTGTAAAATACCTCTAGTTAAAGTGGCTCTAACCTATCATACCTACAATTAAATAGTATAAAGTGAACAACTAAGGTACGACATGTATGATCTGTAGTTAATCTATTTTCCCATGTATATAACTAAGAACCAGTTAACTCGAGGTTCTCAATCTTAGCTTGGTTCACGACCTCGATGTTGACCTTAGGAGGCTCAAGCTTCACCAGTGGAACATCGTTAGGCAGAGCCATGGCGACGTGAGTGGAGTTCTGGTGTATGACATCCGGCACGTCCTTGCCACGGTCGGCTGATCGCTTGCGTAACGGAGCAGGCTCCCATTGGAACTCGGCGTGTTTGCCAATGACGTCATCAAACCTGCCAGTTATTTTGAAGATGTACCTGCTCTCATTACACAAATTATCGATTAAATTTTGTGCCGACGGGTGGGCGTTCTTTATGTCATTCCACAACCAAGGCTGCGAGTTGGTTTCGCTTAGTCGTTTCAGGGCTGTGTAGAAGGGAATGCTGGAGTCACCAAATCTGTAGTGAAAGGTGGGACGCTTTTCGCTACCAAGATACTGGTAATGGTAGTTGGTATATCTACCGTGTGATCCTCCACCCCAACGCAGAAAACCTTGAAGTTCACATGTAAATTTTGCTATAACAGTGGCTGTGTAGGTCACAGAGGTTCTTGTTTTAGAAAGGACGAGGCTCCATTTAGAAGCGGACTTCGGTTTGAAAGTTTTTTCTGTGTTGACTAAAAAGTTTTTTGACTGCTCTTTCTTGGTCTCATCAGAAGTTGTGGTGCTGGTCTCGTAGTTGAACTTGTAGCCGACAGACACTCCGACACCTCCTGTTGCTGAAGGTGGTGTGTAGCTCACCTGGACATTCAGTTCGTCGCTGTTTTTCCAAGAACTTGTTGTGGTGTGGGTGACGCTACGGACACTGGTCTCATATCTCGTCATAATTTTTGTGGCATCAGTCGGGTCATTGTTATATATGGTACCAAAGTCTATCGTTTCGGGAGTTAAGTCTTGTATCACAGGTGTTCCATACTTGATGTCCTTTATCCCAAAGCTCCAGTCACCATAGGCCATCTTTAGACGTTCATAACTCTTGACGCCCTCACACCGTCCACTTGTATCAGCTTTCCAAATGTCGCCACTTCTTCTAAAATCTTCTCCAACATACTCTGCTCTACAACCCGAGCACCAGCCGTAGCCCATATAATGAGCCAGATTAGCCATGTCCGACATCGTAGTGTCCATGATGCGAGTCTTCACCTTGTACAGCTCGTCTAGTTCTTCAGTTCCCCCTGCAGTCTTGCAGCACCGCAGTTTCTCTAGACAGTAGAGTTTATTATAAGTACCGCGATATATACCAGCGACGTAGTAGTCGTTGTTACATCTACATAAGTAATTGTTTTTAGAGCAATCAGAGATAATCACGTGCTCACAGTGTCCGTAGTATGGCGGGTGGTCTGCGGGCTTGGAGCATATTCCTTGTTCAATATTATGTAAATGGCCATTGCTATTTTTTTGGCCTTTCATATTGGATAGGAAATAACCCGCTGGACAATTCGCCCAGGAGCGGTCGCTTTTTAAAATTGACCAATCAGCGTACACAGTTTGAGTTGTGGAGTTTTTCCAAGGCCAGTTTCGAGTGCTGCATTCAGCATTTTCTAAGATTTCAAAGGGATTGTTTTTCCAACTTCTTCTATTGAAACCCGAGACGAACTCATCGCCTTTTGTTCTACACTCTGATAACCACAAAAAACGTGTAGACGTCTTTGAAGACGTCTTTGAAGTTTTACACCCAACAACAGCTTCGTAAGCCAACAGACTAAATAGTACAGCCGTTACAGTAAAAAGCATCTTTAATGTAAAGCCTGTAGGAAAAAAAATACTTTTATTATAAATGAATTATTATTGCAAGCACTAGCTATGTTAATTATATTGTGTACCCTCCTTGTTAACAAAAAATGATTTGTATTGTTTGAATATGTTCAAAATTAGCACGTAAAATTAAAAAAGTGAATTTCAATAAAAGTATTGAAAATATTTTTTAAGATCCAATGCCAGTTCCCATATTTATTGCTAGTGTAAGCTTTGGCAATGACGTAGGCGGACTAACGGGGTTGGTGTGGGAATTTATGGGGCTTACATCCCCCGAATAGACCCCTCTATTAAAATTATTATCACTGATATAAATTAATTTTTGAATTAGTATATATATATATATATATATATATATATATATATATATATATATATATATATATATATATATATATGTGTATATATATATATATATATATATATATATATATGTATATATATATATATATATATATATATATATATATATATATATATATATATATATACACATATATATATATATATATATATATATATATATATATATATATATATATATATATATGTGTGTGTGTGTATATAAATATGTTTACAGCATCCTAAAGACTGACGCTGTTTTCACTATCGATGAGCTATCGCACTAAAGTTGTGTAAAAATCACATTATTGGCTTAAATTCTAGATCTAGAAACTCAATAGAGCTAGAACTACAATCAACGCCAAACAAAAATTGGCTTAAGTCTAGTTTATCCGTTGCTCTAGACACATTCCTTGTATTCTTGAATTTGATGAGATATGTGAAGCTAAAATCCAAAGATTGATATCAAATATTGAAAGACTAAAATACTTTAATAAAAAAACTCCATTATTAATTTTGTTTTTATACCTGTTTTTGTTTCAAAGTAATTAATTTTTACTTGGTCTTTATGGTAAATCTAGATACATCCCCAGTTGATTTATGATAGAACACCGTCTGTCATATGTCCAAGCTTCTTAAACTAGATTTGTATGTCACAGTAAATCTTGATATTCACTTGATGATCAATATTCTTGTATCACTATTAGCTGTTCCATCAAAGTGGTATAAATTCAATGTATGATGAATGAATGTTCGACCTGGATGTACTTCCGTTATACATGTATGCACACTTAGATAATTGATATATTTTGACTCAATTCGTCATTGTTTGACAAACATGGTATTTCTGTTCGTCAGATACTACATCCAGCGATAATATATGTTCTGTCATCGTCTATTGGCTCTAATAAAGTGGGAGTTTAAGACACTATTACCGAGAGTAGACCAAGTACACACCGCCGTACACCATTGTTGCATAAGAAAATCGGATTATAAAAGAAATACATTTTCCTTCATTTTTAACTTTCTCGTATATACGAAGTAGAGATAAAGTATAGTAATCGTGCAAAAAATCGAGATTTTTGCAAATCTTGACGTTTTACACCTCTCTGAGTCGGAAATTTTTTTGTAATCTTGTCCGTATGTCTCTGTGTGTGAATATGTGTGTGTCCGTGTGTGTGTGTGTCTGTAAAAACGATAACTTGAGTACCGTTAAAGCTAGCCAGATGAAATTACACATACAAGTATTATATCAAATTTTTAGATCAGTAGCAACTTGTACGCGATTTTCGATAAACGGAAGTGGAAGTTTTTCTACTTTGAATTTTTCAAAAGCCTATAACTTGAGTACTATTTGAGATAGCTAAATGAAATTTCACTTGTAAGTAAAAGATCTAATTCTGTTTTCTGTCAATTTTAAGTAATTTCCGTTTGACCGGAAGTAGTCATTTTTGCTTTTTTGATTTCCAAAATAAAGCAAGTGAATTTATAAAGTACTAATAATATTCCGCACTGTTATACACATTTTCTTTTGCGTTCACTTGGTGTGGAATTCTGTTTTTTATACGAATTTCTATAATATTTTATAAAGTTTTAGTAATTAAAAATTAATTTAAACTCTTGTCTATATCCCAAGTTGCCATCCCTTATTGTTTTATCTATATATATAATTCTCTTCATGGGGACCATGGAAGACACCACGAATCTTAGCCACCATCCTCATCCCAACTGTCATGTGGCTGTGGTTCATCTCGGATTTTTACAATAGCAGAGCTGGTTCGAATAAGTGACGGCTATTAGGGGCAGATAATTTAGTAGAGAGGGAGGTCTAGCTGAACAAATTAATTAAACATTATTGTGTTACTCACGGTACTTGGGTTGACAAAATATATTTCAAGAGGACAATCATCTGTATAAACAACAGATATAGTGCAGGCGTGCAGGCTAGTCGTCACACACAAGAGGTTCTTTTTGTGATGAAAAATTTAGCATGAGCTACTTTTTATACTTTATTTCAATAGGCTTAGCCAGGCTCTCCACTGAAGGGAGAGTGGATGCATGGGAGTCGCCAGTTTTTAGGGTAAGTGGAAAGACCATTACACAAAACTGCTAACCGCGATAAGTTTAAAATTACATGCATTACATTGAAATATGTTCTTAAACTATCTGATATCATATTGCTTTTGGCACACTTCAAGCATATATCAAAGGAAATTTCGTTTCATACATTTTTAATTATACAAACTTGTATTGGTACTTATAAGTACCGTCAGGAATGAAGGACATTTTCCCCCCCAAAAAATACGGAACAGGAAAAAACGATACAATTTATTAACTAATAACATGGCAATCATTATAACAATCATTTTTTTTTTAATTTTCACACATAAATACAGCACAAAAGTTAATTTTGAGTACGATTTTTACTGGATTTTCTATCGGAACACATCTTAGATCTCAAACACAGCAAACGTTGCCGACATGTCATGCTCCGCTTATTCTTGTCTGTGGTCTTTCTGGTGTAGCAACAGTTGCCGGACTGAACATGCTTTTCCTGGAAGCTTCTAATAGCTATTACAATGAGCCGCATAAATAAACAAAAGCCTTGTCATTCAGCACACAACTATTAGTAATACTAGTATAATTGTAACCTACTAGAATGTTATGACAAGTCTACACTACAGTGTAAAGTTCAAAAATAGAAGTGAGCTCAATGTGTTTAGGATAGTTGTAGTGGCCTACTGTTCTCTGTTTACTGATTGAAATTTACCATATAGATCTATACTTTATGCAGAAGTATGGATTATTACTAGTCTACATGTATACACTACGTAAATGCTAGTTATTGTAAGCAAGACAGCTTATTACAGTAAATATAACTAACAAATTAAACTTACTAATAGAATTAGACTTTGGTATACAAATGAAGCATACTAAACGAGCCTGCAACATGCCACAAATAGTTATTTTCATTATTGAAATTATAGTAATAAAAATGTTAAGATTTAAAATACAATACAAAATAGTTTGCAATTCATTTTTAAATATTTAAGATTATAGCTCTTTTTATCTGCAGAGAATCAACAATATGGTCTCTTTAGATCTGGTGTAAAGCAAAACCACCCTCTAGTTTCCATTCAAGAAAAACTTGAAGCGTTACTCAAAACAGACCGCACATGGACGATGGTGGATTTTGCCCACGTTGGTTAAATGGTTGATACGCCCCTGATCCGCTCTTACACTCCCATCCCTGCCTAAGCGTCTTAACATCCCGCGTTCGCGACCTACTTACATAAATTTTAGTCAAGTCAGTTTCTAAGTAGCGCAAACACGGACCTAGGGTTTCTTGGAACACTAGTATTTTAAAAACGAGAAAAATGGCCCGTTGAGGAAGGATACACCGGGCGCTAGGTTGATAGTGCTGTCTATTTTCTCTAAACTAAAACCACCCCACCCCCCACACACACCACCCCCACCCCCCACACACACCACCCCCACCCTCCCCCACACACCACCCCCAACACACACACACCACCCCCCACCCCCCACCCCCCCCCCCTAAAAAAACATGTCTACCGTCCCATTCAAGGAAATATAATTATATACTTTTTCCAGTGTCCGCCCCCTCCCCGAAAATTCTACCCCCGCCACCGAAAATTTCAAGTACCCCCACCCCTCTGCGGGGAGGAAAAAGTCTAAATTAAAACCACCCCCCACTCACCCCCCCCCCACACACACACACACCACCCCCCCCCCCACCCCCCACCCACCCCCCCTAAAAAAACATGTCTACGGTCCCATTCAACGAAATATAATTATATACTTTTTCTAGTGTCCGCCCCCTCACCGAAAATTCTACACCCGCCCCCGAAAATTTCAAGTACCCCCACCCCTCTCCGGGGAGGAAAAAGTCTAAAAGAAACACTGGTGTCGCGCTTAGCCACTACCCAAAGAATTGCATTAAAGAAATTGCAAGAAAACCACTTTTTAGATTAGACACATTAATTAGGTGGTAATTTTATTATAGAGTATCGATGAAGAAATTTCTTTTGAGTTGGGGAGGGAGGGGGGGGGGCTCAGACGTTCTTACGCGGGGGGTGGGGCTTCGCCCCTACCCGAAGAATTGTATGCAAGAAACTCTTCACGCAAACCATTTAGATTAGACAAAATTTCCTTTTTAATTCAATGTTTACTCGAGAATCAATGACGTCATATTACTGTGTGCACACTGTGTGCTTGAGATTATTTTCTACTCTATGCTAAATGTGACCGCGTCATACTTCGTTTTTCGAATTACTGTGCATGTTTTTATTTTGCTTGTGTTTTCTCTAGAGCGTTCTTGTCAGACAGAGCGTTCTTGTCAGATAGACAGACAGCGAAACTATTAGTATTACGAGAAAAATGGCCCGTTGAGGAAGGATACACCGGGTGCTAGGTTGATAGTGCTGTCTCTTTTCTCTAAACTAAAACCAACCCACCCCCCCCCCCACACACACCACCCCCCACCCCCACCCACACCCACCCCACACACCACCCCCCCACCCACACCCCACCCCCCCCCACCCCACCCCCACCCACCCACCCCCACCCCCCAAAAAAACATGTCTACCGTCCCATTCAACGAAATATAATTATATACTTTTTCCAGTGTCCGCCCCCTCCCCGAAAATTCTACCCCCGCCCCCGAAAATTTCAAGTACCCCCCACCCCTCTCCGGGGAGGAAAAAGTCTGAAAGAAACACTGATGTCACACTTAGCCACTACGCGAAGAATTGCATTAAAGAAATTGCGAGAAAACCACTTTTTAGATTAGACACAATAATTAGGCGGTAATTTTATTATAGAGTATCGATGAGGAAACCACCCCACCCCACCCACCCCCCCCCACACCCCCCACCCACCCCCCACCCCCCACTCCCAAAAAAATCATGTCTACCGTCCCATTCAACGAAATATAATTATATACTTTTTCCAGTGTCCGCCCCCCTCCCCGAAAATTCTACCCCCGCCCCCGAAAATTTCAAGTACCCCCACCCCTCTCCGGGGAGGAAAAAGTCTGAAAGAAACACTGGTGTCGCGCTTAGCCACTACCCGAAGAATTGCATTAAAGAAATTGCAAGAAAACCACTTTTTAGATTAGACACATTAATTAGGCGGTAATTTTATTATAGAGTATCGATGAAGAAATTTCTTTTGAGTTGGGGAGGGGGGGGGGGGGGGCTCAGACGTTCTTACGCGGGGGGTGAACTTCGCCCCTACTCGAAGAATTGTATTCAAGAAACTCTTCACGCAAACCATTTAGATTAGACAAAATTTTCTTTTTATTCAATGTTTACTCGAGAATCAATGACGTCATATTACTGTGTGCACTCTCAGGCTTGAGATTATTTTCTACTCTATGCTAAATGTGACCGCGTCATACTTCGTTTTTCGAATTACTGTGCATGTTTTTATTTTGCTTGTGTTTTCTCTAGAGCGTTCTTGTGAGACAGATAGATAGATACACAGATAGATACACAGACAGCGAAACTATTAGTATTAATTAATTCATATGCCTTTTTTTTTCTTTTTTTTTGAGAAATTGGATTTAGAGTAAAGTAATACTTCCGATCAACGTGTTCAAAGTCACACAAATACATACACACATACATACACGCACAGACATACAGACAGAATAGCAAAGCCCAGTTTTCCGACTCGATTACGCATAGAACGCAGAAATTTTGATAAATCTGCATTTATAAGTTCGCCCGATTAAAATAAGTCCCTTACACTCAGTGGCGTAGCTAGGATTTTCTGGCCCCTGTGCAAAAATTATCAATGGGCCCTTTCGTCAGCCGTTAGGCTACAACTGAATTAAACATGAGAAATTTATTGCTACCAGTGTTTTTCCAGACTATTTTCGGGGGGGGGGGGCAGACTAAAATTTCCGGGGGAGGGGGACACTGTTAAAAGTATATATTTTCTATAAAAATTCCAGTTTGTTCGGGGGGTGGGGGGAGTAGTCTCTCTTCGGGGGATTGAGGCTGCCTCCTCCTTCCACCCCTTCCAAAAAGATGGTTGGAAGAAACTTTGATTGCTACTTACGAGGGAGGAGTTTTAAATAATGTAAATGTGTGTATGTTATACGTCCTGATTGTGTATTTATACTATACTGTAATAATATGTACTGCACCGTCACAAGGCAAAGGTTTTGTTCACATCGGGTAACGTCATTTAGTCGTAACACCATGATAAACAATGTAAAATGTACCGTCAAAACAATGTTTTATCAAGTTAAAATACTAAAAGATTAGGAAGAGAGGGGTGACAAAATTGTTTAGGGGAGGAGGGGTGGGAGTTACACCTTCAGTAAACGCTTAGGGGGACATCCGACCTTGTGACAACTAACCAAGCACAATTTTTTCAAATTGTATCATAATTTATTTAGATTTGATTTCTTTTTCATGCTTTTAAGTTTACAAAATTATTACTGAGCTTCTTGAGATCTTGTTAGCTGGCCAAGTTACTGAGCCAAAAGACATATTTACAATTTGTTTCAAAACATCATCATAATATGCAAATAGTCAGATTTAAAAATCCCATCATAGATATCAAACTCTCCATCGAATGTTAAAGAAGTTTTATACGTAAATGGCGTACCCGTCCGCATTGTTGCAGTCGTACATATAAGGGAGACAGAAGGGAGATGCAGGTTTCTAGGTGTTGGTGCAGGATGGTGGGGGGGGGGGGGGGGGTTAGGGAGTTTCCCACTCAGTTGAGGCTTTTAGCGATGCGTGAAAATTTCAAAGTAAAAAAAATTCCACTTCCGATTATCGGAAATCGCTCAAATGTAGACACGGATCTACGATTTTGATAAAATAGTTATATAGCTGTAACGTAAGCTGTACTTACTAGCTGTAAGGGAACTCAAGTTATCGTGTTTACACACACACACACACACACATACAAACACACAGACACACGGACAAGATTGCAAAACTATGTTTTTCCGACTCAGGGAGGTGTAAAACGTCGAGATTTGAAAAAAATCTTGATTTTTTTTTTGCACGATTACAATACTTTCTCTATACTTCTTATATACGAGAAAGTAAAAAAAAAAAAACAACAACGCAATAGCAGCATTTCAATAAAAAGCAAATTAGTAGTAAAAACAAAGTAGATAAATATAATTTTAAAAATTGGAATATAGAAATACTATGACATAGTTAAATAATACAACATGAGATAGAATGAGAATATAATAGATGAATGTTAAGGAGGTATTACGAACACCACTCTATCAGCCATATAACTGGCGAACGTACCCGGGTTCTTTTAGATGGTTATACACGGATGGCATAAAGCCCTATAAATGGGAGCTGGCACAACAGTTAACGAGGACACGTACTTAACGTCTAGGGGATACACTCGATGAAATCCTGATGCCAACAACACATTTAATCCATATATAACATTTAATATGTGTACAAATCCAAGGCAAGACTCTAGCTTTATACAGAATAAAAGGAATGAGTATAATATCAAAACCCAACTTACAATTTGAAGAAAAAACACTATTTTACACTATCACATGATATGGCACTTAGGAAAATCACCATAGCTTATACGACACTACTTAAAGCACAAAATATTACTTAAAACCACAAGTAATAAGGGGAAAATGCTGCTAAATACTATAGGTTACAAAATAGCGACACTCAAGGCTTTCTCTCTCAAAAGATGTCTGGTCTGACTGCTGCTACGGACTGCGGCGATGGACTGCCTGCAGAAACTGTGCGCAGACCATTTGACACCTGAGGCAACATGGGAGGTCACCTTCAAAACATGATACTATTGGTTGGGACATCTCTGATGTCCGAATCAACCAATCGAAAGTATGAAAGCATTACACCACCACTCGTGATGGAAAAGTACTGGGTATATGTCTTTCTTAGAACTATGGAAAATTACCGGTGGTTGCATCACAGGTCACTCATGGTTGAGTAACAAAAGTCAAACTAAAAAAATACAAGACCTAAGTAGCTCACAGAAGTCAATAAATAATTGTTGTTTTAGTTATGAATATATTTTCAGATATAGATGATTTTTTTTATTATCAATATTGTTCCTCGAATTAGAACCAGAGTAGGCGAAACAATGCTTTTGGAAAAAAAAAGTTTTATAGGGAAGGGTAAATTAAGACGAAGGTTTGTGTTAAAAAACAATAAGTCTGATAATTAATCGGGGGCTGTTAAGTGAAATATTTTATTTAAAAATAGCTTTAATATATATTTTTTTTTGTATAGTAAGTATATTAGTTACAATAAAATAATCCAGACGATAGACAAGCCAGTACCAGTTTTATTGCCCTTTTTTGTAATGACAGTAGAGGACGACGTTATGTTATAAAGCTGCCGCTCCAAACTACATAAGCATAATAAAACCTGAATTGAATGAATGCTTCATAAAAAAACCAGGCAAACAAACAGTCGACAATATATATATATATATATATATATATATATATATATATATATATATATATATATATATATATATATATATATATATATATAATTATCTTCTTGTGGACCATACAAGACACCACGCAGCTTAGCCTCTACCCTCATCCCCACTTGTCAGGTGAGCTATGGTTCAAACCTAATGTTTACAATAGTAGAGTCGGTTCGGTTCGAATAAGTGACGCTATTAGGGGCAGATAATTTAGTTTTTAAACTATTTGAAACTAAGGGGAGATAACAAGTTCTACTTGATATTTTCATTGTCGTCTGTAAACGGCTGCTTTCACTGGGCGGGATGGGGTGGGGGTTAGGGGGGGGGTGGGGTAGTGGGGGTGGGTGAGTCAGGGCGGTGGGTTACTGTCGAATTTAAAAATTATGAATTGATGATAAGTAGAAAATAAAACAATTAGATAGCGGCGTATGCTATGTCTCGGGTCACCCCGTATTTTTTATTCTTGCTAGTTTAAAAGTAGTTTTTAATAGGGAGATTTTAAGAAGATAAATATGATCGGGCCAGGTGAGGTTATGATGTATAATCAACCCTGGGCATTTCTAGCTGTTAACCTGTTCGATGTAAGTATTGTCTATTGTAATGTAGGCCTATACTGAAGTGGATCGAAGACGAAGGTGTTTCTGATGAGTAGTAATGAGCATTAGTTTATCGGGGTGAAGTTTCGTTTTCTTCAATAAGGGAAGAGATGAGACAAATGCACAAAACAGCGTCATATATATATGACCTCTGACCCCGAAGGTTCTGACCGCTATCCTCACACACACAACAAGGACAATTATTCGACCAGACAAGCGACACAAGTACAGGGACGACGATACAGGCAAAAAGAGTAGCTTACTTGGCGTTGAAATATCACTTTCTCTTTATATATTATATATATATTACATATATATATATTATATATATATATATATATATATATATATATATATATATATATATATATATATATATATATATAATAAGAATATATGTATAATAAGAATGTATGTGTCTGTGTATTAGTTTGTGTAAACAAATTGAATTGATACCAACCACAGACACAGTTCTAAAATGTAGTCTTGTAAAAAAAAATGTAGTGCAACTGATGCGCCAGACTTGGGATCTTTAGGCAGGCTTTGGGGCTACGATGATTCAGAAAAGATGCCATGCTATATATATATATATAATATTTCTTTATAGCTGTGCTTTGCTGAAATGTAAAAATAAAAAAAAATAAAAAAATTGTTTTGACGAACATAAGATAACGGAACAAAAATAGAAGACTAATTAGCACAAGACACAGAAACAAATGCTAATTACAACAGCATAAAACACAACAACACTCATCTAAAAAAGCAACTCAATCCTTGAAAAATTATTTTTTATTTCTCATATGAAATATAAAGAGAACTAAAGGCAGCAAAATAAAATAGTGCGGTGAAATAATGAAACTATTTAAATACAGTGATGTACACATACTTATTTTCATTATTGAAATTATAGTAAAAAAAAGTTAAATATGTAAAATACCATATAAAATAGCCGTCTGAAATCTTTTTAAAATATTTAAAATTATAGCTTTTCTTGTCTGCAGAAAACAACAGATGGTGCAATATTATCTGTTTAGAATTGTTGAAAAGCTACCCCCCCCCCCTCTATAGTAAAATAGAGAAATACTTGGAGTGCTTCTTAAAACAGAGCACACATGTAAGATTGTGGATTTTGTTCACGTTGGTAAAATGGTTGTAACGCCCCTGGTCTGCTCTCGTTGTCCCATCCCTGCCTAAGTATCTTAAAATCCCGCATCAGCGACCTACTTACATAAATGGTAATCCACTCAGCTTTTCTAGGTAGCGAAAACACGGATCTTGAAAATCTCGGTAATAAGTTATTCTTGTTTACAGGATGTAATTAAAGACAATGCACTACGTAGGCTAAACCAGTGGCGTAAGCAGGGGGGGGGGGTTATTGGGTGTTACTAACCCCCCCAATCCCATGGACCCCTCTGTAAATTTTTTTACCTGTCATAATACCACTGTTACTTACTTAAATCTATATCTGAATCATTATATATGTATAATTGTATGTGTATGTTTAGAACCATCATCTAAAAACTGACGCTATGTTCACTATCAGTTGGTTTCCCCCAACCCCACCCCCCTCACTTCACCACCTAAAACGGGACACACCTAGGTATACGCTAGGTAGAATAATTGACCTAAAGTGACCGGACAGCGGTGAATGAAGTTTGACCCCCCCCCCCCCCTACATACTAAAGTAATTATTACATGTTTTGACATTTACAATTAAATTTGTTGAAATATAGGCCTACATATTTATATTTAAAAGAATGATTGTTTCCCCTAGTTAGTTTGTCTTAATTTTCTATGAATGATTATGTCAAATGGTTATTTTTACAGTGATTACAAAAAGATTGTGTATCGTTCATTGTGTGTATCGTATTTTTTTTAAATAAATAAATAAATAAATAAATAAATAAATAAATAAATAAATAAATAAATAAATAAATAAATAAATAAATAAATAAATAAATAAATATATATATATATATATATATATATATATATATATATATATATATATATATGTATATATATATATATATATATATATATATATATATACAAATATATATATATATATATATATATATATTTATTTATTTTATATATTTTATATATTTCGTTTTTTTATATAAAATGCTGGAAAAAATTGACCCCCCCCCTTATGAGACGATCCTGACTACGCCACTGAGCTAAACCATTATTACCCGGACTAGGTAGTAGCTATCGCTATCACCACATCGTCCTTAGTTACATTTCAAGCATAAGGAAGTATATTGCGATAAAAATCTAAGTATCAGTAAAATAATAAACTGTTTAGCAACATGTGACCCTGGTGCACAGCTGGTGTGGGATACTCTATATACTTTAATCAAGAAAGAAATCCGTATAGGTTAAAAGCTGTTGTTAAAAGCTGATATATTCTCATAAGCCGCTAAAAATACATGTTTGCTTAAAAAGTGGCGCATTCTCAGCTAAAAATTCGTATTCTATAAACGAATAAAGCAAACAACAAAAAATCTCAATAATTACATTTAATAAACCGGTAGTTATCACAGGACGTTTAGGGCCCACAGCCGACCATAATCAATTTTTTTTAGAATTAAAAAATTATTTACTTGTGAAAAAAAAACAGATCTACTACAGTAGTAATGTTCTACAGTAGCTAACACGCGATGTTTCGTAAAGGAAAAAATATATAGGCTACATGAGTTGTAGTGTGAAAAATAAGCAAGGTTCAAACCACTTGCATGACTTATTTCCCTTTTTTACAATAGTCAAATATATGTGTTCTTAAGAAACTTTAAATAGATTTGCACTAAACAATTTAAAAAGCAATTAATTCTCTTTTTTTTTTAAATAGATAATAAAAAAAAAACATAGTATAAAAAGGAAACGTATTAAAAGCTAATAATATAAATACAAAAAAAAACCGTTAAAATAAGCATAAGGCGAGAAACCATTACAAATGCAAAGCTATCATGCTTCATATTCTTTTGACCAACTTGCCAATTGGCAAACATTATGTCAGAGAATTTCTAAACTGTTTCATTACTTATTTATTAAACATAACGAAACCGCTAAAGAAAATTAAAAGCTCACAAAGTATATCAGCAACAAAGGTATCAGGTCAACTGTCATATAGTCAAGCAATCAGTTCAAGTAAAAATCAATTACCTACAGTAAAGCCACCTCAAAGGGTCGTGACCAGGGCCCAACGGGATAGCAAACCAGCGGCTGGAAAGTTTGGCGTTAAAAGACCACCACCATCCAGCCCTCCAGAAACAGATGTTTGAAAGAAAACCCCAAATAATTCATGCTAACTCTGGCAACATTGAACATCAGGGGGGCTAGGGACAAACACATTATATAAACAACATAATAAATAAACACAATATTGACATCCTACTTTTACAGGAAACTAACATTTGAACTACAGAAGAAGCAAATAAACTAGATGCATAATTAATATCGACAGTCTCAAGCTAAACATCACTCGATCAGCCCTCAAGTAAATTAACATTAGAACAGTCTTCTGTTTCCCAGGTTTTTAAAAGTGCACAACCTGAATGATAGAAAGAGATACACACCTCACCCCCCCCCCCCCCACACACACACACACTTCCCCCCCACTCAACCGGACTGGCGGATTTTTCAAGGTAGCGTGACCTCTTTGCCAAGGGTCAATTTTATGTCATGGAAAGTTTTGGAATGATGGATCAGTATGTGTACTGCAGAGACACTTCTCCCAAGGTCGTTTCTATTTCTGTCCATGGACGGCTACAATGTGAACTTTTGACTCCTCAGCTAAGGACAAAGCACAGTAAACTAAGCAGTCAAAAGAAACCTAGTTTGCACACCTTATTTTAGTCTAGTTCTTATGCCATTTTATTTTCTCCATTTGATTATTATATATGCAATTGATGTTCATGTCTTTGATGCTGTGTAAAATCTATCAAATAAATAATTATTACTGACTTAAAGGATTAAAACAATTGAATTAATAAAACAAAAAAAAAGAAAAAGAAAAACAAAACTAATTGAGGACTGCATAGATATAGATGTTTGAAAGGGAGAGTGTTTGCCTTTACGTCTCATTGTAATAACATAACTTTTCCGATTGCTTAAAATTTGTATCATTTTAATTCTCTGTAATCCCAAATTCATTTTAGCTCTACTTTAAAAAAAACAAATTCCCCCTCTCCCCCCCTCGTCCCCTCAGCCCACCACGCCGAGAAAAAAAAAATCCCTTGAATCATCATTTAATTTTAATTACACATTTGCATTTTCAGTTTCAGGTTGGTTTTTAATTTTTAATTTTTCTTTATATTTAGACGTTTTGTATTACATCTATGTATATGTAAACCATCTTAAATGAATGAAAGCAGGCTACAAGTAAGAAAGAAATATTACTATTGTAATATATTGTAATATATTGTATTACTATTTCGTTTTCATTTGATGTTCAAAATTATGTAAGAATTTGATGTTGATGTACTTGTTTTAAATTGCAAATAAAAGTATTAAAAAAAAAAAAAAAAAAAAAAAAATTACTTATTTATTAACATTTTATGAGCATCATTGTATTATGAAAAACAAATAAGACAATTCTGTAAATAAATGTGATGAACTACCAAGAAAAAAAAACAGACTAATAGCACCCACACAAATGATGTGTTGTTTTAATTATAAATAAAAACAAAGAATTTTTTAATTTTTCAAATTTCGAACAAGCCCGTATTGAGTATTCTATGTTCGTATTTTGTTTATATATATATATATATATATATATATATATATATATATATATATATATATATATATATATATATATATATATATATATATATATATACATATACATATATATATACATATATATATATATATATACATATATATATATATATATATATATATATAGAGAGAGAGAGAGAGAGAGAGAGAGAGAGAGAGTTCCATTACAAATGATCTCAGGACAAATAATATCATGGACAAATGATATCAGACAAAATATCTCAGACAAAATATTTGTTAGATTGTAGAATGATTTTAGTTGATTTGAACTTTATTTATTGGCTGTCAATATGGTTTTGTTTACTTTTTTACGCATCATAATTGTGAATAAAATGAACTTGTTAAACTTAACAAAGCATCAAAAGATTTATTAAACTTAATCTTTGTAATAGCATGTGATTTGAAAAAGTAAAAATTAAAACAAACTTACTCCTTTAGCCTGAAAGGTATAATACATGATAATGTATAAAACAAAATAACGGTAGCTATACAACATTAATGTTCAAAACACGCGAAATATCTTTCAAAAATGTGAATGGGTCTTCAGGTTCATAACGTAAAATTATTGTTTTATTGCATCATCAACCCAAACATAATGTTTACGTTTCTTTGATGACAGTACTTCGTTATGATCACACTTCTACTATGTGATCATGTATTGTGTGATCATGTATTGTGTATTGTGCTCGACATTTTGTAATGTCACATTTCCAAATATCTTTGTCCTGCTGCCCCACTTATGGCTTTTATAAACAGAAATTCACCAGAAACTAATGTTCTTAAATCTTTCTGCGAGGTAACAAATGAGGCCATTATTGAGTCATCACCACTAATACTGCTTTGTTTGCATGCACTCTACGACAAACTTAGCTCCGCGACGACCGCTGTCGGTTAAATAAGCATTTGTCGCCTGATCACTAAGGTGTGACCGGCGCATAACTATCGACTAGATTTTAGTTGTATTGTTCATGGAGGGCGGATGTCTTTCCCATAATGCATGTATCTGCCATCAAAGCGGGCTGCCACCTTGATACGAAGGTGTGTCTTTATCGCTATTTTATTTCGTTTGATCTAGTTTCGTACACCTGACATAGTTGGATTATCTCATGTTTGGCAAGCTCAATTACGCTGTCTATCGAAAAGATTTCTTTAATCTTCGCATACTATATTAATAATCATAATTTTAAAATGTTTAGTGCAATACGACAAATTTATACGGCAAACATTTCTTACAATTATTATATAGGCCCAGTGGCGGAACTGAAAAAAGGGCCACCCCGCAAAAAAAAAAAATTTCTGCACCCCCCCCTATATATATATATATATATATATATATATATATATATATATATATATATATATATATATATATATATATATATATATATATATATATATAAAGCAATGTATGTGTGTGTGTGTGTCTGTGTGTCTGTGTGTCCTTTATGCATTACTACACCTCTCATCACATCGCCGTGAAACTTTGGGAAGTTGTTGAGAATATTCCTGGGGAGGTTTCTGCGAAAAAAAAAATTTCAAATTCGCAGGGGTGGCGCCCCGGCAGGGCGCGATTTGTTTTTCTCTATATACGGTATATAAAAATAAAAGTCTGTTTTGATTTCCCACTGTTCATCCGATAGCCATGAGACTTTGGGGAATTCATTATACCACTCTAGGGAAGGGTTCTGTAAAAAAATAATTTATAATTTCACAAGGGCGGCGCCACGGGAGGGTCCTATTTTTCTCTATTTACGTTATATAAAAAGAATAAAAGTGAATTGCAGTGACACCGTTTATCCGATAGGCATGAGACTTTGGGGAGTTCATTATAAAACTCTAGGGAAGGGTTCTGTAAACAATAATTTTTAATTTCGCAAGGGCGGCGCCACGGGAGGGTGCGATTTTTCTCTATATACGGCTTATAAAATAAGTCGATTTTGGTGTGACACCGTTATCCGATAGCCATGAGACTTTGGGGGAGTTGATTAGAACAATTCAGGGAAGGGTTCTGTAAAAAAAAACCTTTATTAATTTCGCAAGGGCGGCGCCACGGGCGGCTGCGATTTTTCTCTATATACGGTTTATAAAATTTCGTTGTTTTTTTTTCGTTTTCACACCGTTCATCCGTGTACCATGAAACTTTGGGGAGATGATTAGATCACTCAATGGTAGGGTTCTGTAAAAAATATTGTTTAATATTGAAAGAGCGGCGCACCACCGGGGGGGGGGGAGCGATTTTGTTTCTCTATACACGGTATATAAAAAATAAAACTCGGATGCGGTTCATCCGAGTACCATGAAACTTTAGGAAGTAGATGAGAATACTCCCGAGAATATTTCTGCGAAAAAGAAAACTAAAGTTTCTTACGGGCGGCGCCATATAGGGTACAACTTTCGTCAATACACGGTTTGGCGCCCAGAGTTTTAAAGCGACTAAGTTGGCACTTGGCATCCGTTAATCGAGCGTCCTGTATAGCGAGTAAGAGGTACTACTATATTCAGCGGTAAAACTACAACAGGCTTCTAAAAATAACTTTGTAACCCGAGGAAATCCTGTACAGTTTCGTCAACTTGCGAAAGATGAAAAAATAACTGTTTGAATATGAGGAACCTACTGTAGAGTTTCGTCACTTTGCGAATGATGCAATAAGCATCTATTATTAGACGATCGAGGCCGAAATTTAGACCGAGCATCTAATAATAGACCATTAGTAACGCTAGCATATTGCATCAGTCGAACTGATGTTTAAAACACGTCAAATAATTTTTGTATGTGTTAAAGAAAAAAATCCTGTTCATTTGTGTCACTTTAGCGAATGACGAAATCTGATCATTGTTTACAGGATGCTATTTGGCACGCTGGGTTATCCTATGAGCACGATGGCGCCTGTTAGTTTTAAGGAGCCAGGGACCTTACGCTGCGCCTCTGCGGTAGTGTAATCGGGGGGTGGGGGGTTTCCAGAGAGCGCCCCTCTACGTCCCTGACATATGGGTGGTCCCTGAAGTGTGTTCTACCTAATTATTTCGGTGAGTGATTAATATACACTCAAGATTTTCATGCGGTAGTGTAGGAAAACCCGTGTCCCGATAATTATTAGCCAAGCGCAGGCAATGTTGACATTTAAGTAACACAGTTTTAGAAAACAAGGTGATGCGTCTAAGAACATATGATTGGTAATGCATTGGTGATATCCTAATATATTTCGTCAGACTTTATTCTATCCCCGCGGCAACGCGCGGGGGACGGGTACGCTAGTATATAAATATATACACGAACACAGAATACAAACATTGGATAGTCATTTCTGGCCTGATCGGGTTTTGAAAAAAAAACAAGACTTTTTTTTTTTCAATTTAAACAAATTACAACAAGTCATGTGTCAGTGCATTAGGCTGTTTTGAATTTTTTTTTTACATTTTTTTTTTCAATTTGTTTGTTGTAATAATGCATACCTTCTGTTAATTAGCCGGTCAAAAGAATATAAAGCGTGAAAGCTTTGCATGTGTAATGGTTTCTCGTGTTATGTTTATTTTTATGTTTATTTGTATTTGTATTATTTGTTTTAAATATATTTCCTTTTTATACTATGACAATCTTAAGTATGTATTTTTTTAAAATAATAATTAAGAGAAGTAATTGCTTTTTAATTTGATTAGTACAAATGTATTAAAAGGAGCTTATGAGCACCCCTATTTGACTATTTAAAAAAGGGAAATAAGTCATGAATTGTTTTGAACGTTTGCCTATCGTTCACACTACAGCTCAGGCATATGTATTTTTTTACACACCAGCATGTGTCAGCTGCTGTATATCATCACTACTGTAGTAGATCTGTTTGTTATTTACTAAAGCTTTTACCGTCAAGTCAAAAATGCAAGAAAATTATTTTTTTAACTATAAAAAAATTATTATGGTCGGCTAAGGGCCCCTAAACGGCGTCTGGCGGCACTGTAGTTCCGTCCCTGTATAGGCCTATAAAAAAAATTAAATATGGTAAAATAAACCATATGATAGTCAATAACAAATAATGTTCAGATCAACTAAAATCACCCAATACACTATTAAAATTTAGGTGTGAGTTATTTTGTCTGGGATATTTTGTCTGAGGTCAATGGCTACATTTGTCCTGATATATTTTGTCCTGGTATCTGTTGTCCGTGAGTTCATTTATCTTGAGATCATTTGTCCTGAGATAATTTGTCTGTAAGATTTTTTGTCTGAGATATTTTGTCTGGGATCATTTGTCCTGAGATCATTTGTCCTGTCACCATATATATATATATATATATATATATATATATATATATATATATATATACATATATATATATATATATATATATATATATATATATATATATATATATATAAATATAACATCATTATTATTCTTACGTTGGCTCGAGGTTTTGGCCTCCGCATAGATGACATTTTTAGCAAAAATCACACACAGTAAGTTACATCGTTCTGTACTACTAGAGAATATCCGCTGTTTGTGTTACAAGGTGCCCGGTTCGAGTAAACGTCTTCATTGCTGGGAGTGACGTTCGCTGTACTAACCCAGGAACTTGCAGTAATAATACATTTCTAAGCTCTAGCTCATTTTATAGACACAGTAAAAACTGTTACTGATGAAAAAAGCCACTGAATACTGTATAAAGCGAATTATATTTGCGCTGGATCATGGCGTTTTTTGTTCTCTTAAAATGGTAAGACGTGGTCGAGTTCGTTAGCTTCGATGGATATGTGTCTCACGATATTGAACTTAAAGGCTGCGCGGCGTACAGCTTATCACAATATCTCTTGTATCTCTTGTATGAACTCTGCTTATCTGCTCCCACTTCTCTAATAATAAATACGAGCCGACCCGCGGCGTATCATACGCCGCTATTTAGTTGTTTTATTTTCTACTTTTCAGTAATTCACAAATTGTGAATTCGACAGTACCAAAGCTGCTTTAAAACACTATCAGTAGGTGGTTAAGGACGATAACCCCCTTCTTTCCCCCAACCCCTACCCTACACCCCCCCCCCCCCCGTGAAAGCAGCCTCCTCTTAGTTACCTCCCCTAAGTTTAAATTCGTTTCAAACTAAATTATCTGCCTCTAATAGCCGTCACTAAACCCGGCTCTACGATTGTAAACATTTAGCGTGAACCACAGCTCATCAGACCATGGGGGGGGGGGGGGGGGGGTGGGGTGGGGAAGGTACGGATATGAAAATGATAGGGGGCTGCTAGGCGCGCTTACAGCTTGGTGTTTTCTATGGAATCCAAGAAGAGAATTATATATATATACATATATATATATAGATAATGAAGACGATGCTTATTAATTAATAAGCAATCTTCGTTCTCGCGCTTTACATCACAACATAGTTTTAGCTTACCTCGCAATACTCCACTCACAGTCTTCTTATTCGTTCTTAGTTTTAGTGTTCGAAAGGATTCACTCCAACGCAAATAACTATACGTGGCTATGCGCCATAGAGCCCATTGACTCCGATTTCAGCCTGCTTTTCTTTTTGGATTTGCTTTCATAGTCTTTACTCAGCCAAGAACAAACTACAAGGCAGCAGTTGTTTGATAAAATATGTTGCAGAGTCCATTTATTCAATGACCTCGGCGTACAAAGGGATAGTATAATTACTTAATAATTTTATTTCAAATAAATCCAAAATCTCTGTAATGAACGCTGCATGACTTAATGCAAGTTAGTGTGATTAAAATAGTATAATTGAAAACTATTTACAAAAAAAAAAAATTATTACAGAATACAATTGTATGACTGTTATGTTACTGTAAAACTGAGGCATCCATGAAAACAAAAATCCCATTCGTCAAGAAACCTTAAGAGGATAATGCACACTTGTATCATTTGTGAAAACTGCAGCACAGGATTGGTTGAAGGCATTTAGGCAACATCACAAGCACAAGCGATCTCTGCGAAGTCCCGAGGCAACATAACTCAATCGCGCACAGGCATTCAACAAAATAAACGTCAACTTGTTCTTCGATAATCTGGAGGAAATGATGGAGAAACATAATTTACGGCCTGAATGCATTTGGAACATTAAGGAAACTGGGTGTTCCACAGTACAAAAGCCTTAGCGACAACTAAGAACGAAGGGCAAAAAATGTAAGGGCTCCATCGTGTCACATGAGAAAGGGAGCGAGACAGATGTCGGGGCCATCTGTATTGGGGATTTTGTTTTCTTTAGAGCAAAGAAAGTAGTTTTAGAACATGCATCAAACCTGTCAGAACATCCTGAATCTCCAAATAGTCATACAGTATTTCTTACAGATTCAAAATCTGTACTGTAGTCCCTAAAAAGTCCAGAATCCTATATTCAAACACTCAGGACAGCAATTGAAAGGCTAAAAAATACCGGCAGCATGGTTGTGCTGCAGTTGATCCCGTGCCACTCTCAGACGCAAGGAAATGATATCGCGGACCGGCTGGCATATATAGGGGGAAAGAAAAACAACCAGGAATATCGCTACATACAAAAGAAATAAAAAATAATCATAAAAAAAATATCACAAATGTGGTCTGACACACACCCACACTACAATAAAGACGAATGATATTACAACAACACATAGTCTTCAGACTCAGAACAGGCTACAACAGACCAAAACAGTACATGCATAAAAAACTAAAAAGTGGGTGTGGCGAAACTTGCCCTTGTGGCAGGGCCCCGGAAAATACAGAGCACGTCCTTCAAGACTTCCTTAAATTGCCATGCGTGATCCAAACACTGGCCGTATACACCCCACGCAAGGAAAAACTATATAGGGCACCAGCGGATCTGGAGAACGCAGTCCAGCTCATACACGAAGTTGGGCTTGTTTGAATCCTCCACCTTAAACAAAAATAAGAATGCAGAAGCAGAAGAGGAAAAAGCCATCGTTACTAAAACTCCAGAGAAACTGTCCTCACAAACTCTCACCATCAGTGATTGTGGTTCTTGCAAACCAAAGAACTTATGTTATGAGTCAGATGATGACGATGAGACCAACAATGCTCTGGAAAAAAATGTTGTCTGAACAAATTTTATGACGAAACAAATTTTATGACGATAAGCTTACAGAGATCCTTAAAGATTAAAGCGACCATGGCTTGTTAGCTCTGAAGTCTTGTTTGAGTGAGGGAGATATCGGAATCATCTGTGTTGGGGATTTTATTTTCTTTAGGTGCAAGGGCAAAAAGTCGACTGCCTTCTTTACTTGAATAGTATAGAAACTGATGGACGAAGAAGGGGACTTTGAGGTTGAATACCTTAAAGGAAGTGAAAAGGTGAAAAACAAATTCATAAACATCGAAACTGACGATGGATGGTCTGTGAATAACAAAGAAATCCATACTTTTCTGACAAAGTCTGACATTTCTGGGACAAAACGGGCTGAGTGACCATGTGTTCACTGAAGACATCGCGAAATATGCAGCCTAAATATTCTTTAACTGTTAACTGAAAGACAGCCTTAGATTTTGTAATTCAATTTTAGTATAGTATTAATATCTTTAGCCAATGTACTATTTCTTGCTCTGTCCTATGTCTTCGGCTCTTCCCGAGTCCACAATAAAATATATTTAAAATTAATCTTTTACTGTTTTAATTCAATCTGATGTAAATGTTGAAATAATTACAAATCTGGTCCTAACTTACATGTATATATGTATAAGCCGTTCCGGCTAGGCCATGCACTGGACTCTTTGAAAAACCTATCTGTAAAATGCCATGACATGTGTATTTAGTAATCAGCACATTCCCGGCATTGCCCACCTTAACCACAACAACCCAAAACTAAAAAAAACAAAAGCAAACACAAACGCAAACAAAAAACAAACAAAAAAGCAAGTGAAAACAAACAAAATCCAAACGCAAACACAAACTTAACAACACACGCAAACCCAACCCAAACACAAAAAAACACAAAAGCAAACAAAAACGCAAAGTGCTCACAATCTAGCCCAAGGCGCCAAATTGCACCATGCTGGTGCGCCGACGGAACCTCCTGTTTCAGCATGGTAAACGACTCTAGTACACCAACTTATTCATAGTCGTTTGCACTCACTTAAACGAACATAGGCGTCAAAGCGAACAAGGGAAGTCCCGGGTCGCAAAATAGCAACATCTCGAGGCGCCGGAGGACGCACGGATTTGATTCACCTATAGTAACCTTTCTTGTCTTTAGTCTATCATACTGTTTAAAAGGAAATTATGCACTATAGCGCTCACAGGAAGCCCAGGGAGCCAATTCGACCCCCCCCCCCCCCCCCGGCGAAATGCGCCTGTTTCAATTTAGTGCTAAAAGATTAAATGTAAATAATTGTTAGACACAATTAGATTTTTTGTGAAAGTTGATACATTTTTAAACATTTTGTTAGAGGACATGCAGACAATTATTATTATAAGTTTGGAAAATAAAAATTGTTTTACACTTTCAATATTGTTTTTAATCAAGAATTTAGACGATTAGCACTTTAGATTTATAACATTATGCCGATAATAATAAAATAAATTCTTATTTCCAATTGTAATACTCTGTCTGCTGTTACATAAGTTTTTTTCATAAAAAACCTTTTTATTCAAGCTTTTATGTAATTATGCACTAAAAGGGAGAAAATAAATCATAGACTACTATTTAAATAAATATAAAGAAAAGCTTTTGATAGAGTAGACCATGCATGTCTAATAAAAACAATAGATGCATACAACTTAGGGCCCTACATTAAACATGGATCAATATCATCTACACCAAAGCTCAAAGTGATCTTTTTATCAACATCGCAATCACTAAAGCGATACAATTAAAATCCAAAATTTTAAGTATCTGCAAATGGCGGGGAAAGAAGAAATACGACACATCAATGACGGTAGTAGACATACTGAAAATATACGGAATTACTTTTACAGACACCCCGAAAACTGAAGACAAGGACACATGGATGAAACTGACTGAATAAATTACACAGAAACTGGGCAAATACAAAATCTATAACATAACTATTTATTGCTAGGGCAGCACTCATCAACAGATATGTTTTACTAAAAATAATTTTCATGATGGCCACAGTGAGCAAAATACCATCCCACTTTATAAAACAAACAAACAAACAGACAAGAGAACTCAAATTAAAAACACCATTAGAAACATTAATCACCAAACATTAATACAAAGAAAAATAAACGGAGTGATAGGATTCCACGACATAAGTACAAAAGTTAATACATTCAGACTCAAACATTTAGATAGAATTAGGATAAAGTAACACTACCATCCACTCGTACAATACTACATAGGACAAAAAATAGACACCATATAAAAGCAAACAAACATCTCTTTTCACTACGGAGGGACAGACTTAGGTCACTTTTATAGAGACACGCTAGCCATCTTCAAAAGAAATAGAAACATTAAAGGAGAAAACTCAAATAAAATGTACGACACTCTGGTAAAACATGAATTACAACCACTTTACAATAGAATTAAGTGGGCCATAGAAAACAACACCATCGACATTTAGAAAAATGCATGGTAAGCACATCGCACCTAAAGAGAACAAAAATAGGCTCTAGACTCATTTACAATACAACGCCCATCCCAAAAAACACTAACGTGGACACTAACAGAAACACCACCTGCCAGAGGTGCAAACAAAACATACAAGAAACAGAAAAGCACATTTTCTTAGGGTGTAAAACAGTACAATTAGCTAAACAAACTCTAGGTGAGATATTCAAGACAAAACATATAGATGCAAATAACCAAGCAATCACCCGCAACAACATAAAAAAGTCAAAAAATAGCAAGACGTGTAAAGGCGTTTTGACAGCGGCCGCTATTTATAGATATGGGTGACACGTAACAAGACAAAATTTAACGGGGAAATATACGCTGACACGAACGAGGACGCTATTTAAAGAGCCAAACTGAGACGAAGACCCAGGGACTGACTTTATCACCTAACTCGCAGAACTATAGCATAGAGCTAGAGACGAAAGCAATGGTTTTAAAGGCAAAGGACAATTTTATTGAAAATCACTAGGATACACCACAACAACTCCTCCCCACTATACTATAGAATTGACGACACCATGAAGCCTAGCGAACTCAGCACACCAATTTAGTAGACACTGGGACGATACTGTAGGGAAGGAAAATAAAGCACGTAACACAGTGGACGTGTCAAATTTAAAAATTAGGCTAGACAAACCCGTGTAAAGGTGAAAGACAACGACCGACCCGTACTAACGACTTACAGAGGACACGGCCTTAGGAACCATGGGGCGACAGTTAGAAGATTGGTCAAAGGGAGACAACAACTAAAATACACTCGTTATACACTAGGATAAATTATATCCCCTTCTATTCTCGGCAGTTAAAAAAATGCTTTAGACCAGGGGTCTCCAAACTTTTCTGTCCGAGGGCCGCATTACCCATGAAATTTCAGTTCGGGAGCCAGTTTGTTCCAGGCATGTCTTTGATTATTCTGAGCAAAGTTCCTCAGCCATCACCAACAGATGGTTTTTCCTTGGACAAAAAGATCTCCGCGGGCCGGATGAGAGGACTTCGCGGGCCGCATCCGCCCCGCGGGCCGTAGTTTGGAGACCCCTGCTTTAGACACAATACTTCACCCACCATACATTTCAAGCAACGCAGCAATTTTTCACATTTTTGCCATGCTTTTATGTCACCATATTTTAAACTTTATTTAAAGTACTCTTCTCTTAGTATAAGCTTACATATTTGGAATATCATCTATCCTTTTTGTTATCCTCATTACACCCTATTTTAAACTCTAAACTTGTAAATGGCTTATTTTTCGTCTGTTCTGGAGGTATTATTTTCATATTCAAGGGAGACAACTAGTCCCTCTTGGAAATCTTGGTAATTATGGGATTACAATTCTTGTGTACCTTTTTTCCCTCCGGATTTTCTATGTCACCCTATTTTAAACTTTATTTAGCTTAGGCAGCTGCTCCAAATTTGTTGGAATTGTATTTGTATAAGCTCACAATATCTTAGAAATGCGTCATTATTTTATGTAATCCTCATCTCACCAGGTAAAAACTGCCTCTTGAGATTTGGTACCGTTGTTCACCGTTTTGCTGAATGCAGTAATGAAAAGCAGCCACCCCACCCCGCACACTTTTAATAAAACATGGTATATTGCTACATGTCTAAAATGCCATGTATTTTAAAGTAGTAAAATATTACTCCTTGTTTTATTCTGTTATATTATCTTGATACTATGTAAATAGTATTTTACATAATTACCTTTTGTTTCCTTTTATTTCATTTCCATCTTTATGACTACACATACAACCTGTTTTCAACTGGGCTTTGTGCCTGCATTTATCCATTTTTCATTCATCTCTTGTAGTTTTTTGTTTTATAAACAAACAATGCAATATTGTAAATCTATTTTGTAACATATGTTACTATTGATGTTTTTGTTTTAAAGTGCAATAAAGGCTTTTTTAACAATAATTGAACTTACACACAGACACTCTTTCCGTGCCTCGCCAGACACATTTGACCCCCCCCCCTCCCTCCTCTGCCCACATCACCCTCAGACACGATAACCCTACATCCCTTTTAACTGTTTCAACGACCTCACCACCCACCCCAACATCAGTTTCGAATATTTATTCATTAATTTATTTATCTTTTTTTCGAATTCACTATTGTACAACCGTAAATGAAATCTGTGTAAAACAACTATGTTTTGTGTGTTTGTGTGTGTGTGTGTGTGTGTGACTACTCTACTGTGTACATAAGTAACAAAAAAAGTGAAATCCCCCCTCCCCGCCCAACCCAACAGTTTGGACTCGTTTGTATTCATATTTCTTTTGTATTTACTATGTTTATTGTACAGAATGGGATGAAATCCATGGGAACCAGCTTTGTTTACGACTATTCTTCCATATGTTATACTTTTTCACCCACTTTTGTTGGAAAAAAGTTCAAAACCAGCCTTTGTCTAATTTTTCAACCAGCAAGCTTAAATTCAATGTATCTTATGTATTCATTTACTTATTTCGCTATTTATTTACTATACTCTGTACATCAATGTAACTACCTTGTAAATATCCACCCAAAATAACGTGGTATTTTATTGTATTTGTTTTAAATTGAAAAATAAAAGTGTTCAAATTTTTTTTTTAAATTGAACTTTATTAGCCTAGCCTGCAGTGATCTTCCAAATCATCCCGGCCGTTTTCTCAGCAAGAGAGACAGCTGTCTCACGTGAAAGGGATTTTTGTGATTTTCGTTTTCATTTGCGGATTTATTATTCATATGTGGAATGTATTTTAAGCATTGTTTATGTTATTGTAGATACTTTTACTCTCTTTACTTTTTAGTGTTGATGACGGCCAAGCAGGCCCTAGCACAAATCATGAAGGGTATCTTTCTAGAGGTCGAGGACAAAACTTTCCAAGAAGGAAAGAACTCTCATAGAGCCTTAGAAGTCAGTATCATAGATGCGACTGTTGTGGCAGGAATGCCACATGAAACATTCCGGACACATTTTGTTACCTTAACCGGAGTACCCTCAACAGAGGTCATACAAGTTTACAACTACAGTGACGTAAAAACATGGTATGTAACACTCTCGTCGAACAATTCGTTTCAGAAACTACATATGGTAGAGCATGGCAAACGAAAAATGGAGGGATCGGCCATTTCACATATATTTAATTTCAACGATGCATGTAGACAAGAAAGAGGAGAGGGGAATAATCAGATGGATTCAACCAGGCTATACTGAGGAAGAATTAAACACCTGCTTAAAGCAGTGTCACAGCCAGATACTGAACCATTTGTGAGACTGATGGATCAAGGTAATGTAGCAAAATTCTACAGAACGCCATTACCTTTTATTGAATAACAAAGGAGATGGCCATATTACGGCTATTCAATTTGAAGGCAGGTGTTCCATCTGCTGAAATTGCAAAAAGACAGACACATGTCGCGGCAGTGTGAAAACCTGTATTGTAGGGTGGTGAATGCAACCAAACTAAAGGAATGGTAAATTCGTTACATCAGAACAATGGTCATATGATAATAGAGAAGAAATGAGATTGCAAATAAATATAAGGGGTATCAGATATTTTCAAAACTGGGACGAATGGCCACTTCTTTCTGAAGAAAGAGCAGAAGCGAGGAATAGAAGCAAATCCACAAACAATTCAAGAGAGACTCCGAGGAGGAAGAAGACAACAAAAGAATGAAAAGGAAAAGAACAAGGGAAAAATTACGGAGAAAGAAGTCAAAAAAAAAAAGTCCCAGATCACTCTCCGCTGCCAAACGATAATTCAGATAATGAGACTAGATCAGCAGAAGACGATAAAAAAAAGAAAATTTTCTCCTGACGGGACCCATCAGGATTCAGTAGCCTCCGTTCCCAACCCCATACACGTGATGGAATCGAGAAGAGATGTGACAATATTTGAACACCCATATCAAACTAACACGAACAATGAAGAAAGCCACGCAGTACAACCAGAGAGGGTACCCAACAACCCAGCAGCTACCTCGACTACTACAAACAACTTTTTGAAAAAGAAGAAAACGACATTGACACGCAAGTCAAATACGCGGGGAAAATAAATCGAAGCCATTAATAATGCGATAACTGAAGACAACACAGCGAAGACAATAGACAACTTAAAACTAAATAAAGCTCCATGACCAGACGGCTTAATAAATGAATTTTACAAAACTATCAAAAAAATATATTTTATCGATCTTACAGGCAACAAACAAAAGTATGAATGAAAGAGGGTACTGCACGACATATTTTAACAGAGCATAAATCACCCTAATCCCAAAACTTGACTCAGACAGAACTAAAATAACCAGCTACATACCCATTTCTCTCAAAACACAGTGACTATAAAATACTGACAAAAACATTAGTAAAGAAGATTGAGCCCGTTATAGAAAAAGTAATACACCAAGACCTAAAGTATAGCCTGAAGGGAAGAAACAAAAAATCACGCCCATTTTATCAGGGACTTTATACACTACAGAAAAACACGCAGTTAGCAATACTAAGCATAGACTAACAAAAAGCCTTTGATAGAGAAGAGCATACATGGCTAATAAAAACAATAGAAACATACAAATTAGGGCCCTATTTTAAAACATGAATATTGTATGTTTCCAGCTGGCCGAGATGACAGTGTAATAGTTACCATGCGGGTGATACGGGTCGGAAACATCATTTCAATGTTAGATTTCTTTTTCCCTTTTTTTTATAGATGTGAATGATAAAGTTGCCTATCGGGACATGTCGGGACACGGGGCAGGTGAAGTAGAGTTCACCTTTTTCTGTGTCTTCAGCATATGAATGGATAACTTTGTTAGACCCATTTTTACCTGAGGTGTGACGTCTTTTTGAATATGGGGGTCTGGGTTTTTTTTTGTGATGATGTGTGACAGTGGGAGAGAAGGGGAAATATAAAAATTGTCAAACAAGCGTGACGTCATTTAAGATTGACCCCGGAAACACAGTTTTTTAAGACTAACAGGTATACTTATGTACTTTAAAAATCGGAAATTATGGACAATCTTTTCAATTGTTATTAACAAACTTAGGACACTTTGCATGAACAAAAACGAGTCCGTTGGTCCCTCAACTGGAAAACTATCCAATAATGAAGGCCTGATTTTATTCAAAATATGTTCTTTAACATCTGCTGACACATCTGTTATTCGCCGCTGAATAGAATTATTAGAGATATTAGTTGCAGATTTTCTGCGCTTGAATACCCAGAAAAAATGAATATTCAAAACGTCAGAAGAAAATGTATTATCCTTTATACACATATTAATTTTATCTGAACAATTATACAAATTACGTCCTAATATATTTGCGTTTATTTTGTGTGTTTTCATTAAGTTCTACGTTTTTATTATGTTCGCGTTTTTTTTTATTTTTAGGTTTATTTTAGTGTTTATGTTTCCGTTTAAATTTTGCGACAGCGTTTATATTTCTTCATATGTTCTTATTTACATATAGATATTTAATGAAAAATGTAAATTTTCACAAATCCTGTTGAACGCAGTGCACATGCAGTTTTATTAGCACACGTAACGATTGTCTAAAAATATGCAGGGCTTGCTGTTACATTAAGTACGTTATGATTTTAAATGGGAATTGTTTTCAAAAATGTAGACAATGATAAAAAAAATATTAAAATATATTAATTTTGAAATAAATTAAATTTCTTCTTCAATCGAATTAATTATAGCAAACCATCCATGGCATTTATATATTTTTTTTTAAATTCATAAACCCTCGGCTAAAAACCACGTCTCATTCCAGCTTTATCTCCCTGCCCTTAATATACACGTTACTTCTTTCTTGGATATTAACAAATTTGAGTTCAGCTATAGCAGCCTATATTGGTGATTTTTACTTTATTTCCAAAAAAAAATAAAATTAAACTTGCAATTTAAAAAAGTGTTTAAAGGAATAAAATAAAATGTGATGTAGCACTCTCTAATCCCAATCTTTTCGTCACTAATAGTAAATAATGTCCAAACCCTTGCAAAATCCCTCTAGTTAAGTGGCTTTTTTATGATTTACCTATCAAGCATACAATTTAATAGTATAAATGGTACAACTAAGGTATAACATATATGATGCATAGTAAACATTTCCTTTTATATAACTAAGAACCAGTTAACTCGAGGTTCTCAATCTTAGCTTGGTTCACGATCTCTATGTTGACTTTAGGAGGCTCAAGCTTCACCAGTGGAACATCGTTAGACAGAGCCAAGGCGACGTGAGTGGAGTTCTGGTGTATGACATCAGGCACCTTCTCGCTACGGTCGGCTGATCGCTTGCGTAACGGAGCAGACTCCCAGCGGAACTCGACGTGTTTGCCAATGACGTCATCAAACCTGCCAGTTATTTTGAAGACGTACCTGTTTTCATTACACAAGTCGTTGATTAAATTTTGTGCAGACGGATGGGCGTTGTTCATGTCGCTCCACAACCAAGGCTGCGAGTTGGTTTCGCTTTGTCGTTTCAGGGCTGTGTAGAAGGGAATGCTGGAGTCACCAAATCTGTAGTTAAATGTGGGACGATCTAAGCTACCACGATACTGGTAATGATAGTTGGTATATTTACCGTGTGGTCCTTCACCCCAACGCAGAAAACCTTTAAATTCTGTGGAAAACTTCGCTATAATAGTAGCTGTATAGGTAACTGATGTCCTCGACTTAGACACAACAAGTTTCCATTTAGCTGCGGAATTGGGTTTCAGAACTTTCGATGTATCTACCGTAAAGGTATTCGACTGTTCTTTCCTTGTTTCATCTGATGTCGTTGTGCTGGTCTTATAGTTGAACTTGTAGCCGACAGACCCTCCGAAACCCCCTATTGGTTGCGGTGTGTAGCTCACCTGGACATTCAGTTCGTGGCTGTATTTCCAAGAGCTTGTTGTGGTGTGGGTGACGCTACGGACACTGGTCTCAGATCTCGTGATAGTTTTTGTAGCATCCGTCGGGTCATTGTTATATATAGTACCAGAGTCAATCGTTTCGGGAAATAAGTCTTGTACCACAGGTGTTCCGTACTTGAAGTCCTTTATTGTAAAGCTCCAATCACCATATGCCATGCTCAGACGATAGTCACTTCTGTAACCGTCACAGCGTCCACTTTTATCAGCGTTCCATGTGTCGCCACTTCTTCTAAAATCTTCTCCAACATTCGCTGCTCTACAACCCGCGCACCAGCCATAACCCAAAAAATGAGCCAATGAAGCCATGTCTGACATCGTGGTGTCCATGATACGTGTCTTCACCTTGTACAGCTCGTCTAGTTCTTCAGGTGCTGAAACTGTCTTACAACATCTCAGTGTTTCTAGACAGTAGAGATAATCCCAGCCACCGCGATATATCCCAGCGACGTAGTAATCATTGTTACATCTACATAAGCCTTTGTTATCAAAGCATGCAGTGATATCATGGTTATAGCAGTGTCCATGGTATGGGGGGTGGTCGGCTGGCTTGGAGCATCTCCCTTCTTCGATGTTATGTAAGAGACCTGGGGTGTTATCACTTCTGTACAAACCATTCAGGAAATAACCAGCTGGACAAACAGCCCAAGAATAGTCTCTGTCTAACGTTCCCCACCAATCAGCGTACACGGTTTGGGTTTTTGAGTTTGTCCAAGGCCATTTTCGAGTGCTGCATTGAGCCATTTCTAACTTTTGCAGGGGATCGTCATTCCAACTTCGTCTATTTTCCCTATGGAAACCCGAGATAAAATATCCGTCATAACACTTTGACAGCGCTCGAACGTGTTTATTCTTACACCCAACAACAGCTTCGTAAGCCACCAAACTAAGTAGAACAGCCGTTAACGTAGAAAGCATCTTTATTGAACGCCTGTAAAAAAAAGAAATACTTATATTATAAACTAGCACTAGCTATGTTATTTATATATACCCTTCTGCATAACAAAAAGTGATTTATTAGGTTTGAATATGAGCAATTAGGCATCTTTGCGACCCTCCCACCCCGAAGAAAATCTACAGCCCCACTCCCAGTCCCCGAACAAAATGGAATTTATAAAGAAAACATACTTTTACCAGTGTCCGCCACCCCCCCCCCCCCCTATAAATTGTCCCTCCCTTCCCCGAAAATATCAAGTGCCCTCCCCCCCCCCCCCCCCCCCCAACCCGGAGAAAAAAGTCTGGAGGAAATACTACTCAGTACTTCATCATATACGAAGTATAAGGGACTTATTTTAATCGGACAAAAATGATAAATGCAGATATATCAAAATTTCAGCGTTCTATGCGCAATCGAGTCGGAAAAATATGGGCTTTGCAATTCTTTCCGTATGTCTGTGTGTGTACGTGTGTGTGTGTCTGTATACACGATAAATTGAGTATCGTGACAGCTAGGTTGATGAAATTTCATATACAAGTATTATATAAAATTTGTAGTTCAACTGTTCAGTGATTTGCTGTAACCAGACTGGAACTTATTCTACTTTTGGTTTTTCAAAAGCCTCTAACTTGACTATCCTTTCAGATAGAAAAACGAAATTTTACACATTAGTAAAAGATCTAATTCGTTTCCATCTTTCAAATTTTTAGTAATGTCCGTTGAACCGAAGTAGTAATTTACGCTATTTCCGATTTCTCAAAAAAATGCATGTGGATTTATAAAGTACTAATAATATTCCGCACTATTATACACAGATTGTTTGGCGTTCACTTGGTGCGCATTTAATTTTTCTACGAGATTCTATTCTATTTTTTTTAAAAAGTAATTAAAAATGAATATAAAATCATTCCTATATCACGAAATGCCATCACCATTAGTGTTATATGAGAATAATCGAGAAAGTTTAGGAGAGATAACTCTCGGTTTATTTGTTCTTTTCTTTTTTTTTTTTTTGATAAGTATTGTAATTGATTAAGAATGATTATTTGGTAGTTTATAATGTTAAAATTTTTCGGACAAATAGCTTTCAGGCAAGTTGCATTCGGTCATTTGTCCCATTTGGTTAAGTGTCCATTCGGACATTTGTCGCATTCGGCAAACTATCTATTCGGGCATTTGTCGCATTCGGCAAACTATCTATTCGGGCATTTGTCGCATTCGAGCAAGTGTCCATTCGGGATATCGGCCTTCGGGCAAACGGCATTCGGGCAAGTGTCTTTTGGGCCTTTGTCGTAGACCCATTTGTAAGAGAAATGGAGGTTTAGCTGAGCAATTTAATTAACGTACTCACGGTAGTTTTGTTGACAAAATGCAATTCAACAGGACAATCGGCTGTCAAAACAACAGATGAAGTGTACTCGTCTACTCAAGAGGTTTTTTTGTGATGCAATCTTTCAATTGCGTTGATATTTATACTGTATTTTAATAGGCTTAGTCAGGCTTTTTAGAGAAAGGAAAGGGGATGCATGGGCGTTGCCAGTTTTGCGGGAATTTTTTTTTTCATATGTATTCAATAACAGTATCTACAGTAGGCACGGAAGCCTTTTTTATACTGATGGTTTAAGAAAAACAACCACAACAACCAGTGGCGGAACTAGAAAAAATGGGCCACCCCGCAAAAAGATTTTTTGGGCCCCCCATATATTTATATATATATATATATATATATATATATATATATATATATATATATATATATATATATATATATATATACCGAGGGGTCTATGGGGGGGGGGTTACGACCCCTTCTAGCCCCCCTTGCCTACGCCACTGGCTAAATCACATATTTCCGTTAGGAGTCCCCACTCAAATATGTACAAATGTTAGGCCTATGACAGAAACCTTTGCGGGGTTGTACTCAACAGCTTCCTAAGTTTTCATGGCGATTGGGTGAATGATGCAGTAATGCATAATAATAATAGAGAGAAAAATGTTTTTCACATGTACAACTGTATGTGGCCAGGTCACGCGTTGTATAACCTTCTGATTTAGGGGAGGGGGGGGGATTAACAAAAAGCCAGACCCTCACACACCCCCACCTCAATGACTATTAATAATGTTCAATTAATTCTAAACGTTCTAATTAATTTCTAAATAATTATATAAAAAATAATCTTACCTGCCCTGTTTTGTGAATTAGATGTGCCTGATACTATGAAAGTAAATTAATATGTGTTGACTAGATCTAGTGCTGTCTAGTGTCTGACAAAATGTGCTGAAGTGGTGAATCGTACGGTTAGGAAGTAGTTCATAAACGATACATTTATCTCCTCGATACTTGTGAGGTTGAAAAAGTGGGATGGGATAGGGGTCGGCTCGGGAAAAAACTTGAAAGGGACAACAAAACGCCTTGATCTATGTACGTCAGCATCGCCCATTGTAAAACTTACTCAGGGGAGATAATTTGAAGTATAGGCCTTAAAAAATTACTATATTTCTTGTAAAATCAAAAACAAGTAAACGTATAGTATATAAAACTGAAGTTTCTAGTATTATATTATTTTTTTAAAATTATTTGTACGATACAAGATAGTACAGGATACAAATTCAACCACTATCACAAACACATATTAACATTGAAAAATGTACAATGGATTTCGGGTCCCCTACCAATGCCGCAAATAAACACCGCGCATCATGAAAGCCCACTTCATATGTAGCGGCTTTTCGTGCTATGGACTTTGTTGTTTTTTTAAAAAGAATTTTGCCGGCGACAGCGTGTGTTTGATTGTAGGGAAATAGAACTCGGCCTTGACGAAGGTTAAAAAATTCAACTATAAATAACTGTTTTAAATATGTAAAAAAAATTGTCGACAATTTTTAACCCCCTTTTTGGTCCCCATCCCCTGCCCCATCCGCCACAGTACACTTTGGAGGATCGGTCAAACAGTTACGTGTCCTCTTTTAAGCTATCAAAGGGAGGGGGGGGGGCAACGAGTCAAAGAAGTCATTCAAAATTTGAAGAGTTGCCTATATTTTACACTGTAGTTTCTGTAATGGATTTTATCTTTTGCGGAAGAGCGTGGTATAGTGACTGTAAAATAAAGATAATCGTACCGCAGCTACAGTGTTTTTCTTTTACAAACCAAATATTAAGGCAAAAATTAAATTCAAAATTTTAAAAAAATATTAATTTTGGTCAGCCGTGGGCCCCTAAACGGCCTGCCCCCCCCCCTTCCCGCGCATTGCGGGGTCTGGCGGGACTGTAGTTCCGCCCCTGTTCATCAGGTAAATGAACAACTACTGACTAGTGTCTTTAACAAAATGTGCAGAACTGGTCAGTTTACAGTTCCTAGACGGTTCGTTAATCTATGCATTACATCTTATTGTAAGAGTAAGGGTGTGGTGAGGGGTAGAGGTGATGGGTAGGGGGCAGGGGGGGGGGGAGAGAGTTGGGAAGGGAAGGGGACAAGAAAGCGCCGATAAACATCTACATCAATAGTGCCGACTTTTTCCGATCCTCTAGAAGACCAGGATAGTCGCCTCGCCGCAACATTTCCCCAGCCCGATTTCAAAGCGTGCCGGCACAGTCAAATTTCAGATGCTTCGTCTTTGAAGTTGTCTATATGTCTGGCGGTCTCTCGAGCTATAGTCTGTGCATTTTTCTCAAAGACGTTTGCCGACTATCGTGTTTGTTTGTAACTGTAGAAGAAAGATAACTCGACCTCCACCTAATTTTTTTTTTATTTTATTTTTTTAAATAATTTAGCCAGGATTTTTGGGCCCCCAATTGGTCTGGGCCCCCCCCCGCATTGCGGGGTCTGGCGGCACTGTAGTTCCGCCCCTGACAACAACGCAATAACAGTATTTCAATAAAAAGCAATTGAGTAGTAAAGACAAAGCAGTGACATTGCATTAAAAAATTTGAAATAAAGAAATACTATGACATAGTTAAATAATACAACATGAGATAGAATGAGAATATAATAGATGAATGAGAAATGTTGCAATGAGTCAGTTAAAGAAGTCATTAAATAATTGTTGCTTTAGTTTAGTTATGAGTATATTTTCAGATATAGATAATTTTTTTAATTATTAAGATTGTTCCTCGAATTAGAACCAGAGTAGGCGAAGCTATGCTTTTGGAAAAAAAGTTTTATACGGAAGGGTAGATTAAGACGAATATTTAATTTGTGTTGAAAAAAAAAGTCTGATAATTAAACGTGGACTGTTTAGTGAAATATTTTATTTAAAAATAGCTTTAGTATATATTATTCTTTTTTTATAGTAAGTATAAATTATTGCCTTTTTTTCAACGACAGTAGAGGACGCTGTTTTGTTATAAAGCAGCCGGTCAGTCGAGGTCAGTTTTGACCCTCTCTTCGTGGACTTTCCGGCCAACATGTACCGGTCCCCGTGTTCTATTGCCTGACAAATTTAAAATTATTTAAGTAGCCTATGTTTATACGCATGTATATGACATTAACATACATTTTTTAATGTATTTAATTTTTTTTTTACCTCCACCCAAACATGGATTAACATATAGGTTATTACGATACTCAACCAAACCGTTTACCTCAGGCATATTTTGAAACGTTGAGTTAATGTAACTTTCCCCCCACTCACCCCCTCCCCACTCGGCAATTGCTTTAAACTGTGCTTAGATATAACACGAACGATTTTCATCTATAGTCGGTTATAAATACAGGTTGATGTAGCATGTTTTCTCTATCAATAGCAGGTTTCGTGACAGACCACTATCATAGCTTATGTATAGAAGACGCGGGCAGGCGTGAACTCTGACCCCGAAGGTTCTGACCGCTAGCCTCACACACACACAACAAGGAATATTATTCGACCAGAGAAGAAACACAAGTACAGGGACGACGATACAGACAAAAAGAGTTGCTTCCTTGGCGTTGAAATATCACTTTCTGTTTATATATATATATATATATATATATATATATATATATATATATATATATATATATATATATATATATATATATATATATATATATATATATATATATAAGCTAAACCCCCTCATAGTTTACACTAGAGAAATACTTGAAGTGCTACTCAAAACAGACCGCACATGTAACATCGTGGATTTTGTTCACATTGGTTAAATGGATGTTACGTCCATGATCCGCTCTCGTTCTCCCATCCCTGCTTAAGTATCTTAAAATCCCGCATCCGCGAAGCAATTACATAAATTGTAATCCACTCAGCATTGCTAAGTAGTGCAAACACGTATCTTGGATTTTTCGGTAATAAGTTATACTTATTTACAGTTTGTGATAAGAGATAACGCACTACTTAGGCTAGAGTAAAATTACAAGGACTTTTAATTAGCGTCGCGCTATCACCACATTGTCCTTAGTTAAATTTCAAGAATAAGGAAGTATATCGCGATAAAATCTAAGTATCATTAAAATAGTAAACTGTTTAGCAACATTTGACCCTGGTGGACAGCTGGTGTGGTCCTAGAGACTATGTTCTCTAATGCTACAAATTACTCTTGCTAATCATAAGCTGCTAGAAAAACATGTTTGCTTAAAAAGTGGCGCATTCTTAGCTAGAACTTTGTATTTTATAAACAAATAAAACAAACAACAAAAAACCTCAATAATTACATTTAATAAGCCGGTAGTGATCTCTCCTTAACTCTCTCGAATAATCTTATAAAATAACAACGGGGGGATGGCAACTCGGGATATAGAGATGATTTTTAATCGATTTTTACTTTCTCGTATATACAGAGTATAGAGAAATTATTGTATTAGTGCAAAAAAAAAAAAAAAAAACGATTTTTACAAATATCGACGTTTTACACCTCCCTGAGTCGGAAAAACATAATTTTGCAATGTTGTCCGTATGTCTGTGTGTGTGTGTGTATGTATGTGTGTGTGTGTGTATGTATGAGTGTCTGTAAACAGGATAACTTAAGTACCGTTATAGCTAGGTTGGTGAAATTTCATATATAAGTATTACATCAAAATCGATGATGCGTTTCAACTTTTGAACGATTTCCAATAATCGGAAGTGGAACTTTTTCTACTTTCAATTTTTCAAAAGCCTATAACTTGAATACTATTTTCGATAGATAAATTAAATTTAACATATAAGTAAAAAGATATATTTCTCTGCCGTCTATCGAATTTTGAGTAATTTCCGTTGACCGGAAGTATTAATTTACGCGATTTCCGATATCTCAAAACACGCAAATTAATTTATAAAGTACTAATAATATCTATTATGCACATTTTATTTGGCGTTCACTTGGTGTGTAATTCTTTTTTTCTACGAGATTCTATTCTATTATAAAAAGTTTAAGTAATCCAAATATCTATGTATTGAACGCTGCATGTCTTAAAGCAAGTTAGTGTTTACAAAAAAAAAGTTATCATTACAGAATACAATTGTATGACTGTTATGTTACTGTAACACTTAGGCATCCATGAAAACAAAACTCCCATTCATCAGGAAACCTTAAGAGGATAATGCACACTTGTATCATTTGTGAAAATTGCAGCACACGATTGGTTGAAGGCATTCAGACAACATCGCATGGACAAGCTATCTCTGTGAAGTCCTGAGGCATAATCCCTCAATCGCGCACAGGCATTAAAAAAATCCGTCAACTTGTTCTTCGATAATCTGGAGAAAATGATGGAGAAACATGAGTTTCGGCCTGAATGCATTTGGAACATTGTCGAAACTGGGTGTTCCACTGTACAAAAGCCTCAGCGACAACTAGCAAAGAAGGGCAAATAAATGTAAGGGCTCCATCGTGTCACATGAGAAAGGGAGCGAGTTAGATGTCGGGACCATCAGTTTTGGGGATTTTGTTTTCTTTAGAGCAGAGAAAGAAGCTATAGAACATGCATCAAACCTCCTGTCAGAACACGCTGAATTTCCAAATAGTCAGACAGTCTTTCTTACAGATGTAAAATATGTCCTGCAGTCTCTAAAAAATCCTATACTCAATCACTCAGGACAGCACTTGAAAGGCTACTAAATACCTGCAGCATGATTGTGCTGCAGTGGATCCCGTGCTACTCCCAGATGCAAGGAAATGAGATCGCGGATTAGCTGGCAAAAATTGAGGGAAAGAAAAACAACCAGAAATCTCGCTCCATCCAAAAGAAATCAAAAGAATCATAAAAACCAACAATCACAAATGTGGTCTGACACACACCCACACTACAAAAAAGACGATTGATATTACAAAATGACACGAAATCAACAACACATAATCTTCTGACTCAGAACAGGCCACAACAGACTAAAACAGCACATGCATAAAAAACAAAAAAATTGGGGATTGCGAAACTTGCCCTTGTGGCAAGGCCCCGGAGAATACAGAGCACGTCCTTCAAGACTGTTCCTTATATAGCCAGGCGCCATCCAAACACTGACCCCTACACCCCCACGCAAGGAAAAACTATATGGGTCACCCTCGGATCTGAAGACCACAGTGCAGCTCAAACACGACGTTGGACTTGTGGTTTAAATCCTCCACCTTGAAATAATTTAAGAACGCAGCATAAGAAGAGGAAGCCATCTTTACTAAACTCCAGAGAAACTGTCCTCACAAACTCTCACCATCAGTGCTGATGGTTCTTGCAAACCAAAGAACTTATATTACGAGTCAGATGATGACGATGAGACCAACAATGCTCTGGAAAAAATGTCGTCTGAACAAATTTTATGACGATGAGCTTACAGAGATCATTGAAGAAGAAATCGACTATGACCTGGATGCTCTCCAGTCTTGTTTGAGCGAGGCAGATGTCGATACTATCTGTGTTGGGGATTTTATTTTCGTTAGGTGCAAGGGCAAAAAGTCGACTGCCTTCTATGCTGGAATAGTAAAAAAGCAGATGGACGAAGAAGGGGACTTTGAGGTTTAATACCTTAAAAGAAGTGAAAAGGTGAAAAACAAATTCAAAAACATCGAAACTGACGAAGTATGGTCTGTGAATAACAAAGACATCCACACTTTGATGACAAAGTTTCACAATTCTGGGACAAAATGCACCAAGAGTGACCATGTGTTCATTGAAGACAACGTGAAATATGCAGCCGAAATTTTCTTTAACTGTTAACTGTAAGACAGCATTAGATTTTGTAATTCAATTTTAGTATAGTCCTGTATTAATATCTTTGGCCACTGTCTTCTTTATGGCCCTGTGTTATGTCTGCAGCTATCCGTTGCCAAACGATTATTAAGATAATGAGAATAGATCGGCAGACGACGACAAAAACATAAAATTTATTTTACCCTAACTGGACCCATCGGGTTTCAAAACCTCCATTTCAAACCCCATTACGTAATGGAATTAACAATATTTGACAATATATGTGAAAATATTTGAACACTCATATCAAACTAACACGGATAATGAAGAAAGCCACGCAGTACAACCAGAGAGGGCACCCAACAACCCAGCAGCTACCTCACCCCTCATCCGGGACTCAATTGAAGACCCACCAAATAGCGCACAGGAGGACTGCATAACAGAGGATGATCTCATGAGAGATACAGACAGAAGAATCACCAGAAACCCAAAAAGCTTCAAAAGAGGCCAATATGTTGCTACCATATTCAAACGTTATAAAACAAACAAACAAAACCTCAGAGAACTCATATTTAAAAACAACATTAGAAAAATTAATCACCAAACATTAATACAATGCAAAATAAACGGAGGGATAGGATTACACGATATAAGTAAAAAAAATACATTCAGACTCAGCCATTTAGATAGAACTAGAATACCCGTCATCCGTTGGATAACTGTGGGTTTCGGGGGTCATCCATCAAAAAACATCACGTCTGTCACTTCCCGGCGCCCGGGGACAAACTTTTCGATTTGAACCCCCCCCCCCCCCCAAGATTTCGATTTTCAACCCCCCCCCCCCCCGTCAAACTTTTGATATGCACCCCCCCCCCACTCAAACTTTCGATTTGAACCCCCCTCAACCTTTCAATTTATTTTTCCAAACCATTTTGGCACCCCAACATATGTCCCCCCCGCCCCCCCCTTCACCCCTCCACCCCCCCCCCCGCCTCCCCTCCCCCCCCCCCTCCCGCCCCCCCCCCTCCTCGCTACGCTACTGCAGTGTCACTTATCGTCACAAAAAACAGACCCCAGATTCAAAAATATGTTTTTTATCTTTTAAAAACACCGAAAACACCGATTTCGGACTATCCCTTCATATACTGACGTCACATGTGACCTACTCAACTCTACTTCACCTGCCCAGTGTCCCGCCAAGTCTCAGACAACATGTTTTTATCGTTTAAAAAACGATTCCAGCCGAGCATGTCTCTGACCACACTATCCTTTCATATGCTTAGGACAAAGAAACAGATGAAATCTACTTCACCTGCCCTGTATCCTGCCAAGTTCAGATAGGCAACTTTATCATTCACATCTAAAAAAAAATTGAAAAAAAATATCATTGACATATTGGTCTAGAACCTGTGCCGACCGCATGAGAGCCGGCTACACTACCAACTTAGCTATTTACTCGTGACGTCACAAATGAATTTTTATACTATACTTTGAGTCTCCTTATGCAACTTGATTTACGCGCATAGATCTAGATCTAAGTCTAGTAGTAGTAACTTTCAAATTAAATTTTATCTTAAATTAGCCAAACAAAGATTTATATAAAATAATTAAGGCCTGAAATAGATTCTAGATGTATTAAGGCCTGAAATAGATTCTAGATGTAGAATTTACATTAAGTCTAGATCTAGAATTTACATTAAGTCTAGTGACCTAGATCTAGGCTAGATCTAGATCTAATCTAGGCTAGATTCATAACTTTCCTTCGACAGCTGATCTTTAGATCTAGAGAAATTTATTGTAAAACTAAATGAAAAAAGACAGTTTAAAAATGATATAAGTGTTGGAACGTAATAAATACAGCAAACGGACGTATTGTTAAAGTTAAAGCCGACAGAAAATTAGCTTTAGAACGCGTTAAACATGGGAATGGGAACACAATCTTCTTCGATAGGCCGCCATTATCGATGTAAAAAAAAAACACATCATGTGACGTCACTGTTTCCGTCGAGTCTAATGGCTTTTCAAATCTTTTTAAAAAATCGTGGTTAATATACCTATGAATAAATCAATAAATTAATTAACGTCTTTAAATAAATTTGTGATTAACAGTCTGTCTTAAAACAACAATTTTTCTCTACCTACATACTATTTTACAGCTCTCCACGATGAGTGCAACCATGTGCAATAGTCAATCAGCCAAACAAACAAACAAACAAAAAAACAAATAAATATTCAAACATGTAAACAAACTTGACTTTTAGTAGTATATAGATAGATTAAGATAGAGTCACACTACCATCCACTCGCACAATACTACATAGGGAAAAGCATCGACACCATATTAAAGCAAACAAACATCACTTTGCATTACGGAGGGACAGACTTAGGTCACTTTTATAGAGACACGCTAGCCATCTCTAAAAAAAATAGAAACATCATAGGATAAAACTCAAATAAAATGTACGACAATCTGGTGAAAGATTAATTACAACCACTTTGCAAAAGAGTTAAGTGGACCAGAGAACACAACACCATAGACAATAGCGACACATTTTGAAATTTGCATGGTAAGCGCATCAAACCTAAATAGAAAGAAATAGGCCATAGACTCATTTACAATATAACGGCCATCCCAACAAACACTAACGTGAACACTAACAGAAACACCACCTACCAGATGTGCAAACAAAACATACAAGAAACAGAAAAGCACATTTTCTTAGAATGTAAAACAGTACAATTAGCTAAACAAACTCTAGGTGAGATATTCAAGACAAAACATAAAGATGCAATTAACAAAGCAATCCCCCTTAACAACATAATAAAGTCAAAAAATAGAAAGACGGATGAAGACGTTTTGACTGCGACCGCTATTTATAGATATACTATATGGGTGACTCGTAACAAGACACAATTTGACGGGGAAATATACGCTGACACGAACGTGGACTCTATTTTTAGAGCCACACTGAGTCGAAAGCCCGCGGACTGACTTTATCACTTAATTCCACAAGACGCGGAACTATATATATAGCATTGGGCTAGAGACGAAAGCGACGGTTTTAAACGAAAAGGACAATTTTATTGAAAATCAATAGGATACACAACAACAACTCTTCACCACTATACTATAGAACTGACGACACCATGAAGCCTAGCGAACTCAGCACACCATGTTAGTAGATACTGGGACGATACATTAGGCCAGACAAACCCGTGTAAAGGTGAACGACAACGACCGACCCGTACTAAAGACTTACAGAGGACATGACCTTAGGTACCATGCGGCGACAGTTTGAAGACTTGTCAAAGGGGAACAACAACTAATATACACTTATTATACACTAGGAGAAGTCCTCGTCAGTTAAAACAAACCACATAATAAAATAAACGACATTTAAACACAACTAGAAACATTACAAGTACATAAGTACAAAGGTGCCCTAGTTAGAGGAAGACATGATTGGTATTGAGGAACCTTCGCATCACTTCAACACCCTAGAGCAAATAAAAGCACATAACAAACAAATAAAAAGCATAAAACATGACGACGGCACAGAAGCCAACGACCAATGGACAATACAAACACGTTTCTTGAACTACAACCGACAACTTTTTGAAAAAGAAGACATCGACCATGACACGCAAGTCAAATATTTAGCATACGCGAAGCAAATAACAGACGAACAAAACGAGGCCATTAATAATCCGATAACTGAAGACAACACAGCCAAGACAATAGACAACTTAAAATTAAATAAAGCTCCAGGACAAGACGGCTTAATAAATGAATTTTACAAAACTTTCAAAAAATATATTTATCGATTGTACAGGCCACATACAAAGATATGCATGGGAGAGGGTACTGCGCGACAGATTTTAACAGAGCATATATCACCATAATCGCAAAACCTGATTAAGACAAAACTAAAGTAATTAGCTACATACCCATTTCTCTCTTAACACAGTGACTATAAAATTCTGAAAAAACATTAGTAAAGAAGATTGAGGCCGTTATGGAAAAAGTAATAGACCAAGACCAAAAATATAGCCTGACGGGTAGAAACGTAATAAAAATCATCACACCCATTTAATGAGGGACTTTATACACTACAGAAAAAAACACGCAGTTAGCAATACTAAGTATAGACCAACAAAAAGCCTTTGATAGAGAAGAGCACACGTGGCTAATAAAAACAATAGAAACATACAAATTAGGGCCATATTTTAAAACATGAATATTGTATGTTTCCAGCTGGGCGAGATCACAGTTTAATAGTTACCATGCGGGTGATACGGGTTGGAGACATCATGTCAATGTTAGATTTCTTTCCATTTAAAAAAAATAGATGTGAATGATAAAGTTGCCTATCGGGACATGTCGGGACACGGGACAGGTGAAGTAGAGTTCACATTTTTCTGTGTCTTCAGCATATAAATGGATAATGTGGTCAAACCCATGTTACCTGAGGTGTGACGTCTTTTTGAATATGGGGGTCTGGCTTTTTTGATGATGTGTGACAGTGGGAGAGAAGGGGAAAGATAAAAAATTGTCGAACAAGCGTGACGTCAATTAAGAATGACCCCCGAAACAGTTTTTCAAGACTAACGGGTATACTTGTGTACTTAAAAAATCGAAAATTATGGACAAACTTTTCAATTGTCATTAATAGACTAACATTCAATTTAGGACACTTTGCATTAACAAAAACGAGTCCGTTGGTCCCTCAACTGGAAAACTATCCAATAATGAAGGCCTGATTTTATTCAAAATATGTTCTTTAACATCTGCTGACACGTCTGTTATACGCCGCTGAATATAATTATTAGAGATATTTGTTGCATCTTTTCTGCGTTTGAATCCCCAGCAAAAATGAATTCAATGAAATACTTTAAAAAAAAACTTTTTAAAAAACCACGTTTTTCTTGTGGACTAAAAAGTAGAAAATAAATTTTTCTTCCGACCCTCGGGGATCTACCAATGACTGCTCGTAGATTTTGTGCTTCCTCGAGCTGTGCAGGTTCTTGTGATGACTGTTCATACATTTGATGACAAAAAACGTGGGTACGTTCACCATCAAATTTCCAAAATTCGTGTGTTGTGTGCTTTTCGCTTTAATCATAAATCTGCCCGACCCACGTTTTTTGTCATCAAATGTATGAACAGAAGTGGGCTAATTTTCGTTGTCAATTTTAACAACAAACAAACAAACGCGAAGCTGAGTTTAGAAAAACGTGTTAAAAATGTATTATCCTTTATACACATATTAATTTTATCTTTCAAATTATACAAATTACTTCCCTATATAGAGATTAATGACTATAAAAAAAATCGTCGGAAAAAAATTAATTCCTTTTAGTTTTTTTATGTTTGAGTTTCAGTTAATATATTTTATGTTTGCGTTATTGCTTCCATTCATTGTTTGCGTTTATGGTTATGTTTCAGGTTAAGTTTATTTTTTTAACGTTTATGTATGCGTTTGCGTCGTTTGATTTTACATGAGCGTTTAATTATTTCAGTTGCGTTACGTTTTCGTTTGCATTATTGATAATTACGTTAAGATGTTTTTTTCAAAAAATATAGTTTGAGTTTATATTTGCCTTATAGCTTTTCCGTTACTGTAACTATATGTATGCGTTTCAATTTATATTTGCGTTTAAGGTTGCGTTTCGGTTTGCGTTCATGTTAAGTTTGTTTTTATTCTTGTCTTTGCGTTAATGTTTATGTTTGATTTTGAGTTTATTTTTGCATTTATGTTTGCGTTTGCTTTTTTTGCGTTATTATTTGAGTTTGTGTTTTCCTCTAAATATGCGATTGAGTTAGTGTTTATGTTAGCTGATTTTATGTTTACCATTATGTTTCCGTTGCTGTTATCTTTTGCATCTTTTTTTTTAAATTCTCTGTATATTTACGGTTATATATGTGTTTGCGTCGTTTGCTCTTATGTTGGCGTTTATGTTTCCGTTTGCGTTATTGTTTCCGTTTTGTTTGCATTGTGTATTTTATTTGCGTCTATCCCCGTGTTTACCTTTCCATATATGTATGTATGGGTGCGTTTATGAGTGTTTGCGTTTATTTTTGTGTTTGCATTAAGTTCTACGTTTTTATTCATGTTTGCGTTTTTTTTATGTTTGGCTTTATTTTAGTGTTTATGTTTCCGTTTAAATTTTGCGATAGCGTTTATATTTCCTTATAATTTCTTATTTACATATAGACCTTTAATGAAAAAAGTAAATATTCACAAATCCTGTTGAACGCAGTGCACATGCAGTTTTGTTAGCACACGTAACGATTATCTAAACATAAGCAGGGCTTGCTGTAACATTAAGTACGTTATGATTTTAAATGGGATTTTTTTTTTCAAAAATGTAGACAATGATAAAAAAAATACTAATATATATTAATTTTGAAATAAATTAAATTTCTTCTTCAATCGAATTAATTTTAGCGAACTTTCCATGGCATTTATATTTTTTTTTTTAAATTCATAAACCCTCGGCTAAAAACCACGTCTCATTCCAACTTTATCTCCCTCCACTTGAGATACACGTTACTTTTTTCTGAGATATTAACAATTTGAGTTCAGATATGGTAGCCTATATTGGTGATTTTTACTTTATTTCCAAAAAAGTTTAAAGTAGCAATTTAAATATACTGTTTTAATGAAATTAAATATAAAATAGTGATGCAGCAATCTCTAACCACGGTCTTTTCTTCACTAATCGTAACTAATGTCCAAACCCTTGCAAAATCCCTCTAGTTAAGTGGCTTTTTTATGATTTACCTATCAAGCATACAATTAAATAGTATAAATGGTACAACTAAGGTATAACATATATGATGCTTAGTAAAACTCCTTTTATATAACTAAGAACCAGTTAACTCGAGGTTCTCAATCTTAGCTTGATTCACGACCTCTATGTTGACTGTAGGAGGCTCAAGCTTCACCAGTGGAACATCGTTAGGCAGAGCCTTGGCGACGTGAGTGGAGTTCTGGTGTATGACATCAGGCACCTTCTCGCCACGGTCGGCTGATCGCTTGCGTAACGGAGCAGACTCCCAGCGAAACTCGACGTGTTTGCCAATGACGTCATCAAACCGGCCAGTTAATTTGAAGACGTACCTGTTTTCATTACACAGATCGTTGATTAAATGTTGTGCATTCGGATGGCCATTTTTCATGTCGTTCCACAACCATGGCTGGGAGTTGGTTTCGCTTTGTCGTTTCAGGGCTGTGTAGAAGGGAATGCTGGAGTCACCAAATCTGTAGTTAAACGTGGGACGAGCTCCGCTACCACGATACTGGTAATGGTAGTTGGTATATTTACCGTGTGGTCCTTCACCCCAACGCAGAAAACCTTTAAATTCTGTTGAAAACTTGGCTATAATTGTAGCTGTATAGGTAACTGATGTCCTTGTTTTGGATAAAACAAGTTTCCATTTAGCTGCAGAATTTGGTTTCAGAATTTTCGACGTATTAACCGTAAATGTATTCGACTGTACATTATTTGTTTCATCTGAAGACGTTGTGCTTTTTTCATAGTTGAATTTGTAGCCGATAGACCCACCAACACCCCCTGTTGCTGAAGAAGGTGTGTAAGTCACCTTGACATCTAGCTCGTGACTGTTTTTCCAAGAGCTTGTTGTGGTGTGGGTGACGCTACGGACACTGGTCTCAGATCTCGTTACACCCTTTGTGGCATCAGTCGGCTCATCGTTATAAAGGGTACCAGAGTCAATCGTTTCGGGAGTCAAGTCTTGTATCACAGGTTCTCCATACTTGATGTCCTTTATTCCAAAGCTCCAGTCACCATAGGCAATGCTCAGACGTCTATCATTCATATACCCTTTACAGCGTCCACTTTTATCAGCGTTCCATGTGTCGCCGTGTCTTCTAAAATCTTCTCCAATATGAGCTGCTCTACAACCCGCGCACCAGCCGTAGCCCATATAATTAGCCAATGAAGCCATGTCCGACATCGTGGTGTCCATGATGCGAGTCTTCACCTTGTACAGCTCGTCTAGTGCTTCAGGTTCCTCTGCAGTCTTGCAGCACCTCAGTTTCTCTAAGCAGTAGAGTTTATCACAGCCACCGCGGTATATACCAGCGACGTAGTAGTCGTTGTTACATCTACATAAGCCTTTGTTATCAAAGCATGAAGAAATATCATGATCATAACAGTGCCCGTGGTATGGGGGGTGGTCTGCTGGTTTAGAACATCTCCCTTCTTCGATGTTAAATAACTTGCCGTTGCCGTTTCCACTTATGTACAAACCATTTAAGAAATAACCAGCTGGACAATTAGCCCAAGTATAGTCTCTGTCGAACGTCCCCCACCAATCAGCGTACATGGTTTGGGTTTTGGAGTTTGTCCAAGGCCAGTTCCTAGAGCAACATTCCGCTTCTTCCAACAACCCCAAGGGGTCACTCTTCCAACCTGTTCTGTCGTTTCTGTAGAAGCCCGAGATGAAATCATTCCCATCGCTACACCTCGATAGTCCCTGCTTGTCCAGGCTTGACCACCAGTTTGATCTGCTACAGCCAGCGTCAGCTCTGTAAACCACGAGAGCCAACAACGCGACCGTCACAGCCAAAATCATCTTTACTGTAAAATCTGTTAGAAAAAAAGATTTCTTTAAATAAGAAAACAAGCATCTAAAAGTGAATTTAAAAAATATATATCTAAAAAATCCTAACACGTAAATTTGTACTATAAAAAAACGGAATTTTTTTTTCCATTAAGACAAACAGTACACGAGCTACGCAGATCGTTTCGTAGACCTTTCCTCTAAGACAGAGCATATTTCATATATTGTTAAAAGTTTTTTAATCAAGACAAACGATTATAATTACTGGAATGTAATGTTATGCAAAATGAGTTACGTATGTTAATTAAATGGTTAAATAAATTAATTCACACAAATTAAAACGTTACTTAAATTTTAAAATGGAAAACAACAGCCGTAATGAGGCGTTAGTTTCGCTTAGAATAGAAAGACCATATTATATGTTAAATCCATTTTAATCGCATGAATACGCATGTACATTCATACAAAAATATTTGGATCAGGTATAAGCAGTGGCTATAAAAAAATGTGGACTTATGTATTTAATTACTTCCAAGTGGTCGAAAACTTTATTTCAATGCTTTTAAGTATCCATCCATCCATCCATCAATCAATCCATCCACTCATCCACCCACCCACCCACCCACCCACCCACCCACCCACCCACCCACCCATCCATCCATACATCCGTCCGTCCGTCCGTCCGTCCGTCCGTCCGTCCGTCCGTCCGTCCGTCCGTCCGTCCGTCCGTCCGTCCGTCCGTCCGTCCGTCCGTCCGTCCGTCCGTCCGTCCGTCCATCCATCCATCCATCCATCCATCCATCCATCCATCCATCCATCCATCCATCCATCCATCCATCCATCCATCCATCCATCCATCCATCCATCCATCCATCCATCCATCCATCCATCCATCCATCCATCCACCCACCCACCCATCCACCCACCCACCCACCCACCCATCCATCCATCCATCCATCCATCCATCCATCCATCCATCCATCCATCCATCCATCCATCCATCCATCCATCCATCCATCCATCCATCCATCCATCCATCCATCCATCCATCCATCCATCCATCCATCCATCCATCCATCCATCCATCCATCCAATCTATCTATCCTCCTTATGACCTTTTAATCAACCTACCTTCTTAAACTCACGGTAATTCAGTAGACAAAATACACTTCAGTTTTACAATCGGCCGACCAGACGAGTGCTAAAATATTTTCGACTCAAACAAGAAATCTTTTTGTTTATGTTAAAATCTCTTGTGTGCGAGTATTTATATAGCCAGGCTTCCTGATTAGCGTTACCGGAAGAACGTAGATAGGCTTCCGGAGTAGGGGTTTGTGGGGAGTGGACGAGTGCACAAAAGCCACAAGGCAAAAGAAAGTAAGAAAAGCGGGGAAGCAGCAGGCAGAGGCACGACTGTCATGGGGGACTGCCTGAAAAATTGCACAATGGCTTGCTGGGTGGTAGTGTAGATAAACCCGTGCCCCGATAAATATTATCCAAGCGCAGGCATTTTTTACATTTAAATAATGATGTTTTAGAAAACAGGGTCACGCAACTAAGAAAATAATATGTGCTTATCGTCTTTCGCTCCACGGCCAAAGAATTACACAATATAAACTTCGAACAGCGATAAATTTAGAATGACTTACATTACACTGTTCTACTCTGGAAATAACCCAACTATCAGTGGTGGACATTTAAAGACTGCGGGCTGAACGCAGGATTTAGGGCTAAGGGGATTCAGAAAAACCGCTATACCCTACTATTTATAATATTGCCTAATAACTGTGCTTTGCTGCAATCTAAAAATAAAAATAAAACATTTTTTTAAACATATGATAACAGAAAAAAATAGACAACTAATTAGCACAAGACACAAAACAAATACAAATTACAACAACACAAAACACAGCAACACTCATCTGAAAAAGCAACTCAATCCTTGTAAAATTATTTTTTTCTCATATGATTTATTAAAGAGAATTAGGGGTAGCAAAATAAAAAGTAGGGTTAAATAATAAAAAATATTGAACACAATTATTTATATATACTTAGTTGTCATTATTTGACATACTTATTTTAATTATTTGACATACTTATTTTAATTATTTGAAATTATAGTAATAAAAAAAACTAAGATTTAAACTATTATATAAAATAGCAGTTTGCAATTAATTTTATAATATTTAACATTATAGCTTTTTCTGTCGGCAGACAACTAACAGGTGCAAAAATATGGTCTCTTTAGAACTGATTAAAAGCAACCCCCCCCCCCTCTAGTTTACAATTGCGAAATACTTGGAGTACTAATCAAAACATGAAAGATCGAGGATTTTGTCTACGTTGGTAAAATTGTTGCTACGCCCCTGGTCCGCTCTCGTTCTCCTATCTGTATCTAAGCATCTTAAAATCCCCCATCAGCGACGTGCTACGTGCTGACATAAATTGTAAACAGATCTTGGATTCCTCGGGAAAAAGTTATTCATATTTACAGGATGTGAATAGAGATAACGCACGACTTAGACTTAACCATAATTACCCGGATTTTTTTATTAGCCTGGCGGTGTCGCCACATCGTCATTAGTTAAATTTCTAGAAAAAAAATATTATTATCGCGATAAAATCTAAGTATCAGTAAAATAATAAACTGTTTAGCTGTATGTGATCCTGGTGCACAGCTGGTGTGGTCCTAGACTATGTTCTTTAATGCTACAAGTTACTCTTGCTAATCAAGAAATAATTCAGTATCTTTTAACCGCTTTTTTAAAATACTGAAATATACTCATCAGCCGCTAGAAATACAAGTTTATTTTTAAAATGTTGTATATTATAAACTAATAAAACAAACAAAAAAACCCTCAATAATTACATTTAATGAACCAGGGGGTGGGGTTTATCCATTTTTTTACTTAAACTTTTTATAATAGAATAGAATCTCGTTGAAAAAAGAATTGTGCACCATGTAAACGTCAAACGATATGTGTAAATACAAGTGTGTAATACAAGTACTTTATAAATTCATATGCGTTGGTTTTTTTTTTTTTTTGGAAATCGAAAATAGCGTATAGTACCACTTTTGGTCTACGCAAATTACTCAAAATTTGACAAATGGTAGGGAATAGGATCTTATACTTATATTTTGAAAATTTAAAAAAAAATTTCTAGAGAGCTTTCTGTTACAAAAACTAGCTCTATTAGTGTTAGTACAAGAAGGATTAATGGTTATATAGCCGATATATATGTTAGTTTATGTAATTCTAGAACTCCAGAAAAGGATGTTTTTTTAAAGATAGCCGCCGTTGCCATGGCAACCATATTTTCAAAAGGGTCCCCGATGCATGGCAATATTTTCCTTTAATTACCCTAACTTAGATATACACACATAAATATATAAAACGTTTTAATTAAGAAGCTTGGTTTTTTTTCTGGAGCCTACCCTCTTAAGTTGTGTTGAGTCTATTAATTTATTTCTAAATGGTAATAAATAACACAGGTTGTATAAAAATTGCTCAAATTGTTTGGAAAAACGTATATTTGCAACTGAAATGTAATAATGGATGTAGTATAGTAATGTACTAATGTCGAACACAAATCGCAGCAATGTTTATTTCAGAGGATTATTTCATAACAAATAATATACATATTTACAAATTACTATAACCTTTTTAATGTCATTTTGCTATAATAACGAAAAGTTCAAACAAAAAGACAATATAAAAACACATGTTTTGCTTAAAGTTCACAGCTGTTGTCAGAGTGAGAGACAATTGTGTGATCGCACGTGGATTTTTTTTTTTTAAATATTTCACGAAATAATTATAGCGAACATGATCTAGGGCAGCTTCTTCTTCTTCTTCGTTCTTAATTATTAGTGTTGAAGGGGATCGAGATTTATCTGCCAGTGGGTTTGAACTCGAGACTTTTTTCGTATTTATCAACCATGACCTTTTTGCCGACTCGACCACGCCTCCAACACAATTAAGCGTTACGTGTCAACGGGTTATGTGCCACTGAGGCCATTGACTCCGATTTCAGCCTGCTTTTCTTTTTGGATTTGCTTCCATAGCCTTTGTCCAACCAAGAAGAGAGGCTGTCCCCAGCTAACGAGCCTCATCTGCCCGAGGGTTCGAACTCGAGCCTTTCGGTTTAGCAACCATGCGCTTTACCATGAGCTTTACCGACTCGACCACGCCGAGTCGGTAAAGCTCGCCATTTTGGAACAACCATTTTGGAAGCACCAAACTCCTCCAGTTTCAAATGCACAATTCGCCGACCATTAAAAATTCGATCGCGAATCAATTTGCATCGGATGTGTGTCTTGACCTACGCCAAACCATTTAGACTGACTCACCAAACCCCTGGGGTTCAGCGGAACCCAGGTTAACATCCACTGATATAATTTGTGGGCTAGTTAATAGAGAGGATTAAAAAAATTCAATAAATCAAAAATAAAATATGAAAATACAATTATTTTTCTTTTTAACTCTACTTAGCTTCATCACTACTATTACAAGAACTTGGAAAGTACGTATCATTTTATGGGTCATAAACCATACATCTAGAGCAGGGGTCTCAAACTACGGCCCGCGGGCCGGATGCGGCCCGCGAAGTCCTCTCATCCGGCCCGCGGAGATCTTTTTGTCCAAGGAAAAATCGTCTGTTGGTGATGGCTGAGGAACTTTGCCCAGAAAAATCAAAGACATGCCTGGAAGAAACTGGCCCCCGAACTGAAATTTGATGGGTAATGCGGCCCTCGGACTGAAAAGTTTGGAGACCCCTGATCTAGAGTAAAAATTAAAAAAAAAAACACCCTCGTATAAGACTGAACGAATAATAAGAGGTTACCCCCTTTTCAGAAAATCTTCCAATTAAACTAATGAATGTGGGATATATTCTCCCAATCAATACGCCAACATACATATAAGAGTTACATCGACTTTTAAGAATATTTTCCTAGGCTAAAAAAAAAGTCGTCTTACACATTGGAAAATGCTTTACTTTCTACCAATTCTAGTGTCTGGTGAAGACAACAAAAGACACCATCTGAAAAAAACAACAACCTGAGTTCGGTTAAAATATTGATCAGCCTTTATCCCCTGCGCCAGATACGCGATAAACTGTCATATACATAATTAACACCCGCCTCTACCTTCAAGTGGAACAGCTTAACGATCTTTGACTTTTGATTACGTTTCAGATAGGAACTCAATCGGATCGAAACTGTTGGCAGTGCTTACGTACTGGGAAGTTCACAAAACACCGTCATGGTGTATGGACCGCGGCCAAGATAAATAATTGAGCGTTACTGATTTTTGTTTGACTTTATACATCGTGTTGGCATACATTGCATAGGAAGTCTAAACAACCTTACTTCATGTACACTTAGGCTAAATTGTGTCAGAAGTCTAAACGACCTTTCCTGTTCTAGAAGATTGGCTTTGTGTAACAGTAACTCATTGTAAACAGCTTACAATGAACACAACTAAATAGATTACATGTTTAATGAAGTTGAGATGTATTATGTCATTTGAACTTGGTGACATATGGATTCGTCATTCTTCCTTAAGGTTAATCAACACTGTAAAAACTTATATGTTTAGCTGCGGTAATTTGCAAGTGGATGGCTGATGTTGCACCTTACACAGCGCTCCGTTAAGTGATTGATACACTACCAGATATAAATATAGGACTAGTTCACTATAGGACACTTTTACAAATGTATTTAATTATCTCTTGCTAGTTCTGACAACCTATTAATCCTTTAAAACTGTCCATGATTTCGAAGAGTATACAGTAATCATAATACCGTTAGACTGTTCGAGAAGCAATTAATTATTGACTACCCTCGTAACCTTAAATCCCGTTGGCTAGATGTCATTTTATGATATTTTCAACACAGCTACGGATAACAAAAGGTAATGAGACGTACAGAAAAAAAACGGCACGTTAGATGGTCATCTCTATGACTGACTACACTGATTACATTAAAGAAATGTTTTACTGCGAAAAACCACCGTTAGAAGTCTGCTTGTTTATGTAGTGTGGTGACAAGCTACAGTTCCGATAACATTTTATGACAATTTTACTGTACTGATAAACTTATTTTACAGCTCAATACATTTGTTAATTGTAATATACGGATCAACTCATCTACAATGTATTTTTTTAGCCTTGTGATCAAATTGGCTTTTTATTTCTTCTTTAACATCATTGCTCTAGGTAAGTTGATTATCCTATTGTGTTATTATTTTACTCTTTTGATTACTTAACTATCTAGTTTAAAAATACTTTGCGTTATAGTTTGGAAATGATGTTTATAACATTACTAGCCGTCCCGGCCAGGCCCTGCTCTGGCTTCTGTGAAAAACCTTTCCGTTAAAGACCATTACCTGTGTGTTTAGTAATCATCATAAACCCGGCATTGCCCACCCAAACCACAACCAACCAAAACAACAAAACGCAAACATAACGCTAACACAATTACAAATACAAACGAAAACAAAAACCTAACAACAAACCCAACCACAATCACAAACACCAATACAAACACAAAGAAAAAAACAAACAAAAAAGCAAACGAAAAAAAACCTAACAACAAACCCAACCACAACCAAAAACACCATACGAACACAAAGAAAAAAACAAACGAAAAAGCAAACGAAAACAAACCAAATCCAAACGCAAAACCAACCACAAACACAAATACAAACACAAACCCAAAGAAAAAAAAACACAAACGAAAACGAAAAAAGAAAGAACAAAAACGAACCAAATCAAAACGCAACCACTAACGCAAACGCAACCTAAACACAAAGAAAAGACTAACGCGAACATAAACGCAAAGTGCTCACAGTCTAGCCCGGGGCAGAATCGCCTGTTTCAGCTTAATAATCGACTATAGTATCCCAACTTATTCATAGTCTTTTGCACTCACATAAACGAACGTAGGTGCCAAACCAAACCAAATGAACAATTATAATACTCCAAGCTTAACCGTAAAATACCTACAACATTTTCACTTGATCAATCCCCGCTAATTATGTAATTATTTTTTTCCCAACACCAAAACAAAGTAATAAAAAGTAAATTCTTTTCCAATAATGCAATGTTTTATAAAGGGAAGTAATTGTGTTTTCCTAATTTATCAAAGGGAAGTAAGTGCTAAAGGACTAAATATAAATATTTTTCAGACATAATTAGAATTTTTGTTATTTTTCAAAAATTGTGTTTAATGAACATGCCGACAATTATTACTATCAGTTTGAAAAATGAAAATTATTTCCCAACACTTTCAATAATAATTTTTTAACTCATAAATTTAGACTATGAGCACGATAATAGTCTAACACTTAAATCCATAGAAGTATGTCAACGACAAACATACTTATTTTTACATACAGATTTGAGCTTTATATATTAGATTACGCTTTGAAGCTTGATTTTTATGTATTGTTCAACTCTAGCGGAATTCCAAGATGGGTATAAATATCTTTTCAACCCTGGTTTCCGAGCGGCATTTGAAGTAAAGTAAAATTAAATAGATAGCCTAATTATTTGTATTTAAATTTAAACGTGTTGTGAATTTTTGAATAGTTTGAATTATGTTAACAAAAAAAAATGCCCAACGCATAACAAGAAATAACAAATAATCGTAGATTTTATATTTGACAAATAATGAAGTAAAACATACTGGTACATTTCTCAATGCCGGTTTTTACAAACCAAACACAGAAGTTGCTCTTGAAGCTACAGAACAGTCAAACTAGGTAGAATTCGATATATACAGTTTATTAATTAAACTGACCATTAAATAATTTAAAGAGCGTGTTCTACATCTGATTACTTATTTTGCCGCCTAAACTCACGAATTTTACCAGTGGGTCATCATCTTCTAACGGCCCCCCTCCCACCCCCCCCCCCCCCCCCCACCGCCCCGTAATGAAACAAGTTTGTGTGAAGCACCGGGATGGAAGTAAAAGACAAACCGAGTAGGCCTACATTACACTTTCTCCCATTTTAAACTTTACTGTCTTTCCGGTCTCTCTCCAATTTTTAACTTTACTGTCTTTCCGGCCTTTCTCCAATTTTTAACTTTACTGTCTTTCCGGCCTTTCTCCAATTTTAAACTTGACTGTCTTTCCGGCCTTTCTCCAATTTTTAAAAACAATTAAAATAAACCTAAATTATGCTTCTCCACAACCACGATGTCTTTGGCAGGCACAAAGAAAAACTAACGATATTGATTTTAGACAATATATTTCTCACTGATTTGATGCAGACATGTATTGTGTTTAGCTCATTTGATTAGACTTCTAGTTGGCTTCGTTCAGCGTTTCATGTCCCTATCAGCGTTCGCTAAAATAACGACAAACCCATTATTTTGTGCAATATTTTGGTCCGTGTATACAACTAGCATTACAATTTGATACATTTTTAAAGCGCTGATTTGGCACGTCCATATAAATATTGTGCCATTAACATCGTGTTGTGAGAAATATTCAAAGAGTCTTTAATTAATGATAAAAAAATACCCTAAATTAATTGTTTTATTACTATTTTTAACATGTCATCTCTGTCGGGCATAGGCCACTGACAAGAGCCTTAAATACAACATTATCCTAGACTGCTTTTATTTGTGAAGTAGGGTAGTCGGCTTGGTCGGGCTGGTTTAGCTCAATGTTGTAAAAAAAAAATCATTAAAAAACGTTTTAATAAAAAAAAATTTATGTAATAATGCACTAAAAAAGTAGAAAATAAATTATACACTACTATTTAAATAACTATAAAGAAAAACGTAGATCTCTTCCTAAATATTAGACATTATTATTTAAATAACTATTAAGAAAAGCGTGGGTCTCTTCCTAAATATTAGTAAAGGTATCCAACAGATACTAAAGTGACTAACGCTTTTCTTTATAGTAATTTAAATAGTAGTGTATAAAATCAGGGCAGATGAGGCGCGATCGCTGGGCACTCCAAATTCAAACAAATATTGCTTTGTAGTTTGTTCTTAAATGAATAAAGGCTATGGAAGCAAATCCAAAAAGAACAGCAGGCTGAAATCGGAGTCAACTGCATATATAGCGCATAACAAATTGACACTAAATACTTAATTAATTTTGGGAAAATGTCTTCCAACATTACAATTAAGAAAGAAGATTTGTAAACACTGTATATTATAAAATCGACGTTTCTTGTCACGACAGAAGGAGCCTCGAAAACACCGAACCAAGCCACCATCTTTACTCGCATGAACAACCCAAGCATCGTCCTCTACCCCACCAGTGACTATATGCAAGTCTCGGATATGCTCAGCTGTGGCAGGATGTGTTCAAGGAACACGGAGACGTGTTATGGGTTTTTCTACAACACTAGTCAGAACTCCTGCAAACTGGGTAGGGCTACATCTTCAGTTTTGTATTCTATTTGTTTCTTTTGGCGTCATCCTTTAAAAGATCACAGTATTGTTTTCAAGAGGGTTATCTCTATTCTACTCACCCCCTGTCACAAAAGCCCATCCATTTCCCTGTTCAATACCCACCATTCTCCCCATAGAGTGTGACGTAATTTATGAACGATACCTAAGTGAAGCTGCTATATTTTACCACCCTCCCCCACTTCGCATATATCAGCGGATTGCAATATTTTTTTGTTACTTTACCTTTATTTAATTCAATTGTTTTCAGAAACACACTCTGTAATAATGCTGTTTTTTTTTTATTTCAACCTGGCAATCAATACTGCCGATGAAACATAGATAATTTGTTTCTATTTATTCAGCAAACGAATAAAAAAAAAGAAGTTTGGTTTATGTTAGCCGTCTCAGCTTACCTAAAGTGACTTTGGAAACCATTTTAGCTGCCTGGCTCCTGTGTGACTAAAAACCTTCATGATCTAATCCTATACAGAGTTTCTTCCAGGCATCTCTTCGGGGGGGCTTGGCCCCCCCCCCGAAAAATGTTTTACCGCCCCCCCCCCCCGAACGAAATGAAATTTATATAATTTATATAGAAAATATATACTTTTAACAGCGTCCGCCCCCCCCCCCCCCGAAGAAAGTTTACCGCCCCCCCGAAGATTTCAAGTGCCCCCCCCCCCCCCGGAGAAAATTGTCTGGAAGAAACACTGATCCTATAGGCCTTATTTATTGGATTGTAGCGAAACAGTATAACAATAATGGTTATTTGAAGTTGAAACTAGTAAAATTAAATTAATTTAAGCGTATATTTTTTCATATTTAAAGTTATGTTGAGTTTGTACTTAGATGAGTAGAACTTTGTTGGCAGATGACGTTTGATTTTGAAAATGTACCATTCATATTATCGCTACCTTAAACTCTGTATAATCTCAGGTTGATTTTTCGAAGACCTCAATCTTAATCCTAACTGAACCACGAAGCGAAAAGAAAATCAGTACTATATTTGATCACGAGTTTTTATAAGAAATGTTTAGCTACATGGATGAAGTGTTTTCAATCACAGGTGGGTGGCTTCTCTTGGACAAGTCTATTATCTCCAACACAGAACTTGTCTACACACAGCTTCGATGTATCAAAACTGGTTTCACAAAGAAATACAAAAACAACACGACAGCGTGTTTGCTGGTGTCAACTACCACTGAAAATTACGCATCGGCTGAATCAGCTTGCAAAGGTATTATGCTATTGATCAATGAATACAATCTATTTTTCATTAGCTTCCAATATTTGAATAAAATAATGTGTGTTGTCACCAATAATATGATGTATTTGTTCATTCATTGAATATATATAATTTATATATGCTAATATATATATATATATATATATATACATATAAAGAGAGAGAGAAAGAGAGAGAATACAAGCGTTTCTCTTGTTTAACACACACACCAATGCCTATAGATATATACATATAACGTGTGTATGTGACTCAAATGTTTTTGCATATATGCATTTAGTACAATTATGTTAAAACGCTTAATTATAATCTGTATCAAAACTTCAAGCAAGTGGGACACGCCTTTACACAGTAAAAACACAAGACAAACTGGACATCCTCCTGACCATAACCAGATTTCTCAACATCAGTTTCTGGATTGGCTTGGATGATCGAGCTAACGAAGGGCTGATGAAGTGGTCTGATGGCACAGCTCTGGACGCGACTTGGGGGAACATCATTCTACCATCAAGCAAGTTCAGCTTCCTTGTATTTTATTTCTTTTCAAGAACCTGCCGTAGTCGAGTCGGTTAAGTTCTTGGTTGCTGAACCGAAGAGTCCCAATTTTGAACCCCCGGGCAGATGAGGCTCGATAGCTGGCGACATAAACTTATCTGTGAAAGACAACTCCAAAATCAAACAACTGCTGCCTTGTATTTTGTTCTTGGTTGGACAAAGTTTATGGAAGCATATCCAAAAAGAAAAGTAGGCTGAAATCGGAGCCAACGGCCTATATGGCGCATAACAAGTTGACATGTAATACTTAACTTTGTTGAAGTGAATCTCTTTCAACACTAGAATTAAGAACGAAGAAGAAAGAGAAGTGTATTTTCCTTCTGATGAATTCTTATTGTCAAATTACGTGTAATATATAAAGTGTACTTCGACTTACTTTGAAAATGTAGCGAAGCATTACAAAAGTTTTAAATATCGAACAGAACAAAGTAAAATTATTTTGTTTTTACTTTGCTGGCTGCTATTTCACTTTATTAACCGTTAACGAAATAACTAGCATAATCTAAGCGTACTAAAGTGTTATATTTTTTTATCTGTTTTTAACAATGGCGTTTTATGTTTCTTCACAAAAGTAGGGCTTTTTATATTTAAAGCCCTTTTGGTGGCTATAGCTGAGTCCATTTTCAGGAAGGAGAGAAAACCAGTGTTTCTTCCAGACTTTTTTTCTCCGGGGGGGGGGGGGGGGGGGGGGGGGGGGGGGGGGGGGAAGTAGGGGCACTTGAGATTTTCGGCGGGGGGGGGGGGGGGGGGGGGGGCGGACATCATTTTCCGGGGGAGGGGGTGCGGACACTGGTAAAAAATATGTTTTCTATATAAATTCCATTTCGCTCGGGGTGGGGGGGGGGGGTAGACTTTCTTCTGGAAGGCTAAGCCCCCCCTCCCCCCCGGAGGAGATGCCTGAAAGAAACTCTGCCTGTGGGAATTTTAACTGTCATTGTACTCGAAAAGAAACGGAAATAAATTATATTAAACGCGTCGCCTAAAGCAAAGTCATTTGTTGAAAAAAACAGTACTGTTTGATTGTGGCATATAACATATTCCATTGAACACATATATAGTGTTAACAATCCATTTAATTCTGTATGATGTGAGAATTAGATGAAACGTAAAAGTATATTTTTTTCTATATAATTTCCATTTCGTTCGGGTAGTGCCCCCCCCCCCCCCTCCCCCTTATAACAATGCATGGAAGAAACTCTTGAGAAAACAAATTTGAGTATCTAAAAATCCTATTTCAGCACTTATGTTTGCTTCCATTCCTCGAATAACTTAACACATTAAATCGTCTTCAATAGCAAAAAAGTAAAGTTTTGCATTTGAATCTTTGAAGAGTTTCTCTGATACTATCCATATATACTAATAGGTGCCCTTTTTTATTTCTCTTTCAGGTAACAAGGGGAACCAGGATTTAGAAGATTGTGTGGAGTATAACCCACTGCTCTATCCATTCAACGACAATGACTGCAGCCTAAAAAATAGATACATTTGTGAAATGACAACCGCTTCTTAGATGAGAAGGGCTGTGTGGGGGGTGTATATATATACAACATAATTAGAAGGAGTAAAAAATAGTATGAACCTAATTTAGATTTATTCAAAGTTTAGAGAGTAGACACATACATGGTTTTTACCATTGTGTAAATGTGTTGTTTATTTAAAGGCTACACGTGATTAGTGTGTTAAAACCCAAAACACGGTATGGTGATAAAAGTTTCGCTCAAATAAAAGTTTTAAGCATGCCGATGTCAAATTATACAATGATTTCTTACTATAATGATTCATCAACAAAACTGCTGGTAAATATCGAATTCAGTTAAAAGAACAGTCCATGGAACTATTTGAAATCTCTGTTGATCTTTTTGTATTCTCTTTGGAGCTACTGGATCTTCTATAGAGCAATTTAATAAAATATTAGTTGACCTGTTTGTTTTCTCTTTTTAGCTATAAAAACTTCCAATGGAGCTATTAGAAATCTCCTTAGACTTATTTGCTCTTTATCTTTGAGTGTCTATTTTTTACCCTCGAGTCCTAGAATCTTACCATTAAGTCGCTGAAGTCAGCGTTTTCTTTGTTGAACGTTTCAGAGAAGTTTGAGTACATTTCATACCATATAAACCTTTGTAATACCACTATTTACATGTGCCTTTGTTTACTTGAACTTTTTCATTTAATAACAATCTTGATAAGATTTTCAAATGTTTTAGATCGACACATTGCACGAAGTAGCTTGTTTGAGATATATCAATAATAACAAAGTAAAGTATGATTATTAAAAAAGCTTCGTATCCACCTCGTAATGAGGGTGATCATTAAATTATATTATCAGTTTTTAATGTGTTAGACATGTTTTGTATTCCATTTAGTATCTTCTCGTTTTTTATAATCCTTGTGTAGTGTTTGAAGAAATAATTTCAATGTTGTTTGGTGAAGTAAAATATGTATTTTTGCATGCCCATGCTGATATTTTCCACACTATATTTATTTAAGACAAAAATTATAGAGAAATAAATTGCAAATACGCTAATGTAGCGTTTATTTTGATTAATAAATTAATATAATCTCAATATTATATTCTCCCATGATATAAATAAGTTTGATGTTTATTTGGATAATATAAATAGTGTCTATAAAGAAAACATATTCGAAAGTAATATTTTTATGTTGTTTTTTAAACTTTTACAAAATCGCTTGGAATATTAAAAACACTTCTTTAGGTTGTTATATGAGTATGTTTTAAATTTGTTCTATGCATAATTATATGACTAAAAGAAAATATATAAATGTCTTTTTCTAATAAATTACATCAGCAATTAGATCCTACTTTTTTAAAGACAAATAACAAAATAATGGGGATGAGTGGGTGAAAAGTCACAAGGACGAAAATTCACAGCAATTTTTTTATTTTATTTTTAAATTGAGTGACTTTTCACCCCGAGCATATAAGTTTTTACCCCGCACTGGGGTAAAATAATACAATTCTAAATCACCATTTTGAAAGTCTGTCATGGGCATACCGTGAACAGCTATTCCAAACGGCTCTGCATACAGTTATCTGAAATGTGGAACTAGTATCTGGTGCATTAACATTGTTAAAGTTTCACTTCCTAAAAAGTGAAATTTGTGACTTTTCACCCCCTTCTCCCCTACATTGTTGAGGGTGTTAAATACATACTATATGACAATATATATATATATATATATATATATATATATATATATATATATATATATATATATATATATACGTTACCAGCATGTTAGAAAAAAATACAGCGTATCTACGACATTAAAATACGTCGTTGTGGGACACTTAAGATGAAATACGAAAGATCAAACAACATAGACAATTATCATTTTAAAATCTTACAATTATAAAAAAAAATAATTATAGAAGCATGGTACACAGATGAACAAAGAACTTTTAATTATGAAATTAAGGCTTTTTCAATATTTCTTCATTTCAAAAGATAATTTATTATTTTACTCCACATGAAAGGTTCTAATAAATCTAAAGCGTACACAATTATATACTCCATACAGTAAAAGAGCTATTATTACCAAACTGTGTTTTTATCATAACCATTAAATTAATAATGCTGTGTTATGAATTATGAAACAGTTATTCTTTTGAAAGCTTATCATTCTATGAACGCAAAGGTTTAAACGATATTATTGGTATTAGTTGCAATGACAGTTATTTTATTTTTAGTTTCGTCGAACATACGTTATTTATATCACATAAATAAAATACTTGTAACGTGAGTCAATCATCCTTAACGCTTAGATTTCAATACAAATTCTCTTCTCGTTTAAATTGACAAATCATGTAGCAATGCTAAATTTCTTAAGAGCAATTGTAAAATCTCAGCGCATATGTTTTTAAAAAAAGTTTTTTCCTTTACGTATTTCAATAAAGCAAGTTCAATCTTAATACAGTAGCACGAAGACAATGGTTAATTCTAAAGATTTTAATTTAACTTTTACGAACGAAACAGTTGGGCCGCTATGTGATGTTTCACCAGATGCGTTAAACCAATTCATATTAATTTTTAACTGTGTGATTACTCCAACAATTTGTGTTTTTGGGATTATCGCCAACATTACTACAATTATTATTCCAACGTATAATGGACTCAACGATTCAAACAACATCATTTTAGCATCATTGGCCGCATGTGATTTGTTTTTCTCTGTCAGTGAGATGTGTCTTATACTTCCATACATAATTAACTATTTTAATATGGAAGTAGCTATTAATTTAGGTGACTATTCTCATGTTTACATACTATGTTGGAAACAATATGCTGTTTGTGTCAGCGGTCATATGGTGGCGTTGATAGCTTTAGAGAGAATGATTGCTATATGTTTTCCGTTTTTTGTTTCATCTGTTATCACCATATACAGAATCAAATGGATAACTCTTGTTATATATTTATTAGATGGGATAATTTATATACCACAAACATTCACAAATTATATTGTATGGGCTTTCTATAGTGGAACAAACAGTACTGTTGCTTATTATGCAACAAATAAATTTGCTTTTAGCAATGAATATAATACAATATACCATACTGCAATATTAAGCACTATTGCAATTATCATACCTACAGGCACTGTGGTGATTTGTACTTTCTTGATTATATTGAGGTTAAATATTTCTTATAATAAAATGAAGAATATGGCCTCAGCCGAAGCTCGTTCGAAGAGAGTTAAAGACATCAGATCTGTAAAGGTAACCCTGACACTCTGTACGAGTGCGATTGTACTGAATCTTGTCCCGACAAACATTTATAACTATACTTTATCTGACATGAGTTTGTATTCCACAAACTGCCTGGCTTTCATTCGAGTTTTCTTACATTTTGTTTATCAAACCAATGCCTCGATAAACTTTATTATTTACATTATTTTTAGTCCTAAATTTGCAAAGACATTCATTCGCATTTTCATGTGTATTAAAGCAAAATAAATTTTTTAGTCTATTAACTGAAGCGAGAAGTCATGTTCTTTGACAATTTAACAGTTTTTAATTTTAAACTTGTAACGTTTTAAATTTTTATTTTTATGAAAAATGGATTAATTAATTTGAAAAAAATGTTTATAATAAGAAAAAATAAATAGCGTGGTCGACTAGGTAAAGCTCACGGTTGCTAAACCTAAACATCCTGACTTTAAACCCCTCGGCAGAAGAGGCTCGATAGCCGGAACCTGAATCCCATTTTGGAGAGAAAACTCCATAAATAAAACAACTGCTGCCTTGTATACACGTAATATTTGATTGTCTTGGAGGAAATTTCTTCCAACATTTCAGTTAACGAATAAAAAGCAATAAAATACCCAATATTAATGTCTTGTAGTTTAGATCAAAGAGAACAGTAATCTTAAAATCTTATAATCATGCGAAAATAATTTTTGATGTATGGAACACGTTGACAAAATAACTTGTAATTATGGATTAAAATAATTTTCATGGCAATTATTTCTTTATCATGAAGTGATTTTTTATTTATTAAACTACACAAGTGAGCTGTGGATAAATTAAAGGCAAACTAAGTTATACCCTGTAAACGAAAAAAGGAGCATACTATAATTATCAAACGAACGATGGATGATTATGAATTACGCAACAATGTAATCATATTACCGTATGTAATTGAAAAAACACAATGAAGTTTAACAGTATTAACAACTTAGTTGTACAAACGAACATCTCACAAAATATCAAGGGGGTCGTTCGGCAAGAAATGTTTTCGTTTTATAGCTCAAATAAGATTTTTACTCGCGGTCATCTTTCGCAACAGTTTTCCCGACAGTTTTCCCAAAAGGCCAAACCATTTACCTAGGAGCATGCAAAAATTTAGCCAGATAAACAGAGGGTAAGAGCCCTAAATTATTTTTTGAAATTACTCTATGTTTTTCCCTTAAAATACAAAGATTATATTGGGAAATTCGACTGGTCAGTTTTGACCAATTTGCATATTTTCCTCGGATATGCCGAGTTTTTTCTAACACCCTTAGGCAATCTCCTACCACCTCACAAAATATCAAGGGGGTCGTTCGGTTATTTTCGTAATATAGCCCATATAAGGCGCCGGTCTGTCAAGGTCAGTTTTGACCCCCTCTCCGTGGACTTTTCGTTACCGGCCCTCGTGTTCTACCGCCCCAAGGCACCACCGTGCCAAATTTGACGCGCCTGCGGCACTGGGAAGTGCCCTATCGGGCACCTGACCACTTTGCTTTATATAAATAGATTGTATAATATTTTCACACATGAATTTAAATAAAATGTGTTATTGTGTCAATTATTTTTTTTTTGTAAATGCTTGGTTTAATTTGAAAATATATGTTTATGATCATGCTTTTTGTTTTATGGAGTAAGCTTTTCTCTAACATATCAAAGTTGCACTTCATGTGCATTCCTATTTGTTGTTGTGTTTTTTTTTATTCGTTTTTACAAAATATTTCTCTAGCTTTCATATTGCTTTATAATTTAAATAACTTATTTTTAATTTCTTTTTAATAAATACCATTAAGAGTGTAATTTGAACTTTATACAATATATCACAAGATTTAACTAAAAAATATTATCTGTTGACTTAGTCTAGCTTTTACCCTGTTATTTTTTATTGTGTATAAAAATACTAAGGGTTAAAAATGCAAAACTATCCTAAAGTACTACACATCTGTATTAATGTTTTTTTATTTAATTAAGAGCATGTTAAATTATTTATGAACAATTACATTTTTAATGTTAGTATAGATTCGTATCAATTGTTCCAATGTCACAACTAATTATAAATTATCTCTCACTTTCTGTCGTAATTTAACACACTTCTCCTATTTATAAAGCATATAATATCACGCTTACAAAGCAATAAAGGCTATCTTTGAATTTGAAAAATGAATACAAACTATTTTTTTTTTAAACCGTGAACGGGCTGTCAACCTAAAAACACCACTGTTGTAATATTTCTGTAGCTCATGTCAAGTCCTTTCAGGGGCGTAGCGAGGGGGGGGGGGCGGGGGGTGCGGACCGCACCGGGTGACACCATTTAGGGGGGTGACACCAAGGCAAAAAATAGCAAAATATATAGAGAAAAACTCGAGGGGGGGTGCAAATCGAAAGTTTGAGGGGGGGGGGGTGCAAATCGAAAATTTGAAAGTTTGTTCCTGGGAAGGGTCTCTATGCCTCTGGGGGGGGGGGGGGGTGACACCATTAAGTGCCGCACCGGGTGACACCCGACCTCGCTACGCCACTGAGTCCTTTACAGATCACCATCATCATCAATCCCGTTGGTGACCTCGGCCCTTGAAAGGATTGTTTGGTCAACACTATGCCCAGCCATCTTTGTTACCCTAACGTAAGTTAGGTACCCATTAGAGTTGGGAGGACTCAAAGACGTTCCTCTGATTTCAACACACTCAAGACGCTCGGGTTAGCAGTCTAGCTCTCTATCGCTAGAATACGCCGTCCCTTTCTTTACAGATACCCTCTCTGATTTTGTGTGACGGGGGGGGGGGGGGGTTTTGTATAAAATAACAGGTACATACTTGTAGCTTTTGGTTTTATGTTTTGTGTGTTAATGTGTGGTATTTAGCGTGTGGGGACAGGTGGAGAGCGTTATGTGAACGAGTGTGTGGGGTGATACTATTTATCTTCCTGTATTAAACTTTTTTTATTAATATTTATTATCATCATTTGTAATATTGTGTTTATTACTTTATTGTATTAGATATAAGTCTTGTGTTGTTCTACATTAAGAATATTGCATAGAGAGAAGAACCCGACAGCTTCCTTTTTGAATTTTCCATAATAAACATACTAATTTTGTTACTTCGATGATATGAGAATACCTGAGATGGATACATGGATGCATAAAGAAATCTACTTTTTACATACGAGAAATTTTGTTAAAATATGGAGTCTGACATATTCATTAGAATATTAATATTTATGTACTAATTTGTATACGTTTTTGTTTGGTCTACTTAATTGTGTGTATACGATTTCAGACTTAAATTCAACAAAGCTCTAAAAGATTGATTTTAGAATATGGTTTATAGCCAAGACTGTTTGGTAAATTCATTTCTGTTTCAGACTCTGTGGTTCTCACATATTACAATAATTGTATTGTACAGATCGCAATCTCATAATGCTTTATATAATGGTTATAATATAAAAGTATTAATAAAATACTTAAAAAAAACTTTTTAAAAAACCACGTTTTTCTTGTGGACTAAAAAGTAGAAAATAACTATTTACATACATTTGATGACAAAAAACGTGGGTACGTTCACCATCAAATTTCCCGACCCATCTGCCCGACCCACGTTTTTTGTCATCAAATGTATGTAAATAGTTATTTTCTACTTTTTAGTCCACAAGAAAAACGTGGTTTTTTAAAAAGTTTTTTTTAAGTATTTTATTTTCTCCTTTTTAGTCCGTTGATACACATGAAAAACGTGGTTTTTAAAAAAGTTTTTTATATAGTTTATTTTCTACTTTATCTAATGACTTGATTAAGTATGAATTGACTAAGTGTTTATAAATACACGGACTAAAAAAATCTTGAGCGACCAGGATTCGAACCTGGGTTGTCGCGGCCACAACGCGAAGTACTAACCACTATACGATCACGGCCAGCGCGCTCACATCGATTGGGGCCAAAGTAACTGTGTCAATAAGCCTCCATTCTTGTCGGTATCTTTAGAAATCATGTCCTCAATTTTATGGTCCTTTGGGCGTAATTAAATTAAGCTAATTACGGTCTCTAATTGCTAGTTTTTATGATTGCATCTGAAATTGTTAGGCGAAAGTAGCCTGCATGCCAAATTTCAGAACTATAGAACAATCAGAAGTGGGCTAATTTTCGATGTCAATTTTAACAACAAACACACAAACGCGAAGCTGAGTTAATAAAAACGTGTTAAAAAAACTCATCTTGACAGAATTAAATACCATACTATAAAATATGTTTTACAGTTAGTTCTTATCATAGAAAACTTAACACTTGCAGACAGCGTCTCTTTCAGATATTTTTCTGGAGGTGGGGCACTTGCATTTTTGCAGGAGCGAATAAAATTATCCGGGGCGGGGGAGCCCGACACTGGTAAAAGTAAAATATATGTTCTATATTAATTCTATTTCGTTTTTTTTTTGGGGGGGGGGGGGATAAATGGGCTTCGCCCCTACCCGAAGAGATGCATGAAAGAAACTCTGCAACCAAAAACCACTTTTTAGATTAAACACACGAATTAGGCGGTAATTTAATATAGAGTATCGATGACGACATTTCTTTTGAGTTGTGGGGGGGGGGGGGGGGGGAGGGTGGGGGGAGCGGCATAGACGTTTTTACGAGGGGGTGGGGCTTCGCCCCTACCCAAAAAATTGTATTAAAAAAACTCTAAACGCAAACCACCCTTAAGATTAGTCAACATTGGCTTTTTAATTCAATGTTTACTTGAGAATCAATTCAATGACGTCATATTATTGTGTGCACTCCCCCGGCTTTAGATTATTTCCTACTATATGCTCCATGTGACGTCACGTTTCGTTTTACTATGAATTTTTTTATTCTGCTTGTGTTTTCTCTATAGCCGGCTCTTGACTCTTTCCTACTATATGCTCTATGTGACGTCACGTTTCGTTTTCGTTTTACTGTGAAAATTTTGACTCTGCTTGTGTTTTTTCTATAGCGTTCTTGTCAGATACACAGATAGATACATACACAGACAGCGAAACTATTAGTATAGCTTTTAATGTGAAACGTCAGATGTTATAACTTCGCAACAACGTTCCGTATTGTAATTGTATGCAGCGCGGAGTATGCAGTTACTGTGTGAACTGTGTTAAGTTAAACTGTCGTGTTATATATATCAGAGCGCCCCCCCCCCCCCTCCGCCGGAGAAAAAAGTCTGGAAGAAATCTGATGCTTAGGAAACTGCTACTTAAAGTTTCAATATCTTTATTAGCGTTATGCGTCCATGACGTTTCAAAATATTTGCAGTCAGTAAGTATACCCGCAGGTGTCTTTTTGTTGACATTGTACATTTCATAAAGGATGCCAAATAGAGTATAATGTTCTTGGAATCGCTTTTCAATAGACTATATACTCATATAGTATAGTAGAATTACTTTGAAATTCTGTTTAAGATCTTGTGGTGCCAACAATTAATTTAGTTTGAAAATCGAAATCTCTCCCTGGCTAACGAGATTTCTAATTCAAAGTGAGAGAAAACGAGACTTACAAGCCCCATTAAAAATCAAAATTGCACAAGACTTAAAACGACGCGTCATAGAGTGATCACTAAATCAACATCAAAATTAGATAATCATATGTTGTAAATAAAAAGATGTAGATTAAATACAATAATTATGTTATTATATTACCAGAGACGTGGCTAGGGGAGGGCTTGTGAAGCAGCCGCAAAACGTGATAGATAGATAATAATATAAAAAGCTCGTTACTGAATTATAAATTATATACAGTCGATATAAAGAATGACTGACACTTGGCATTACGGACTTATTTGTTTTCTATATAGGGTCATCAATAAATGACGTCACACTCGTAGGGGGAGGGGGGGTCCGTAATTCTGTGACGATGTGTGATGAGGGGGGGGGGGGGTTCAGATGTTGCGACGTCACATTTTTGCATTATAAAAAAGCAATGTTAGACAACGAATTTTAGACGTTATTTCGCGTTTTAGATAACTGTTTTAATAAATTGTAATAGTTTAGACATGATTTTAGAAAAATATCGATGTTTAAAAAAAATTTAACTGCAATTTTGAGGGGGGGTTGTAGGTTGAGGTGTGATGTCATTTTAGGGGCGGGGTCTGGCTTTTTGTGCCGACGTGTGACGGAGGGGAGGGGGAGGTAAAAATCATTTTAAAAAGCGTGACGTCATTTATGGATGACGCCTATCATTTGTGGGACACCAAAATAAAAAAAGGCAAAGTGACTGGTAAAAAGCGCCCCAGCCTGTCCAAATGAGGGAAGGGGGCGCATTTTTACCAACGTGAATAACTATTTATAGGCCTAATTTTAAGAGGGGCGCCAAATTGATAGTATGTCCTGGGCACCGAAGAGACTGCTACGCAAAGTTATTAATTATTAGGTACTTTTTAATTATGGTGATTACACATGTTGCGCCCCCATATGGATAGCGCCCTAGACGGCCGCTTAAATCTCAAAATCTGGTATTGGGAGATCGCCTAGCCAGGGGCGTAGCGAGGGGGGGGGGGGGGGCGGGGGGTGTGGACCGCACCGGGTGACACCCTTTAGGGGGTTGACACCAAGGCAAAAAATAGCAAAATATATAGAGAAAAACTTGAGGGGGGGGGGGTGCAAATCGAAAACTTGAGGGGGGGTGCAAATAGAAAACTTGAGGGAGGGGGTGCAAATCGAACGTTTGAGGGGGGTGCAAATTGAAAGTTTGAGGGGGGGGGTGCAAATCGAAAACTTGAGGGGTGTGGGTGCAAATCGAAAATTTGAAAGTTTGTCCCCGGGAAGGGTCGCTACGCCTCTGGGGATGGTGACACCATTAAGCGCCGCACCGGTTGACAATCGACCTCGCTACGCCACTGGTTATAAATAACTTTAGTGATAGTTACACCAATTGATCCTCAATATTTAGTGGTTTTCTTGTATATTGCAAAAAGAATATTTAAACGCTTGGATAGGAAAAGAAAAGAGAACGAACTTCTGCTTAGCATGCAGTCTGGGGGGTGACACCATTAAGTGCCGCACCGCGTGACACCCGACCTCGCTACGCCACTGCGCCTAGCTACGTCTCAGGGGGTGTGTATGTGTGTGTGATTGTAGGTGAACGCATCAGTACCTGCATAAATTAAATTTAAAGCTCAACAAATGAAATCTAGTCAGAGCCCGCTGTAGGCTTAGATGTCAGGCTAAAGCACTGTTGGTAGTCTGATTGCGAGAGGGAGAGCATGTTGTGTAGTGTTGTATGATGTGTGGTGGTTTGTTATAATGTCATTATACTTATAGCTGGGTAAAAATTACTTGACACATTTTTAGAGCCGATTAACAATTTTCTAAAAATTATTTTGTATGCGTCCAAGCTAGTTATGCTTCTTTTTTTTTTTTTAAATTTTAGATTAAAATCAAGGGAGTTTATTGGGCGTCAATTGTAGTTGTAATGTGCTAGTTATTCCCCTTACATATGAATTTTTTCGTAAATTCTGTTTCCAACACAATGTTAATTTTAAGTTACTGAAGCAAATTAATCTTATCAATGCTTATAAATGCTTTGTTCTATAGACTATAGAACAAAGCATTTATTATGTTAAAAATTTTGATACTTCCTTGTTATTCTCTTTAGTATCTTAAATCTGAGGGTGTTAATTATTTTTTTTTACTGATATCAAAATTCACCGTAAAATGGTTTAAAATAAAATGGAATTAATATTTCTTTTCTATAGCTGTGATTTTCACTGATTAGTATCACCGTTACCCGGCGTCCATTGATAAGATTAATTTGCTTCAGTAACTTAAAATTAAAATAGCTGATTACCCCAAGAATTGTATAAGCTATAAATATGCCACGTTTCATGTCTCTGGTGTGTGTATATTACTAGTATATTAGAAAGGCTGTGGTTACTTACAGAAAACCACATAAATCAAGAGTTTTAAAGGAAAAAAGAAGATATTTTAAGTTTTGAAATAAAAAAAAAGATATGATTAATATAATTATATAAAATACTATATTTATTTACAAAGTAAGTCCATATATAATAAGCAGTGTAGCTGTTAAAATGTCAAGATGAATAGGTATAACCCTCCTTGCACTCAGTCACGTGCTCCATAACATCTGTTTTTCAGTTTTTAATGTTTTTTTCTTTTCCAGAAAGCCCAGCGTGCACTTTCTAAAATTTGCTGCATTTATGCTGTTGCATTGTTATTGCATAGTTATTGTTTACAGAGCTTCACTGGCATCCAAAGCTGTCAATTGTTAATATTTTAGCCCTACTTGACTGCAATGTCACATAGTTATTGTTTACAGAGTTTCACTGGCATCCAAACCAGTCAATTTTTAATATTTTAGCATTACATACAATACTGCAGCATTATAGAATTGATTGCAAACTTTGAAAACAACCAAGGTCTTATGGGGAATGTTGTCATATTAGTAAGTTCATGATCTTACTGGCATTTGCACAATAGTTAACAGATTGGTTTCACTTAGCTAAGTCAGTGATTTTTTTAAGGCTGCTCATATCTAGTGTGGTTCATTATCAATCTCAATGATATTGTCTCATTTTCAAAGCCTTTGAAGTAAAATCGATACTTATCACCAACTATGCAAAACCTGTAGCCAGGGGCTTATCAGTGCAATATGGACAAATCCAATCCAACCCTTGTTTTAATTTAATAATATCAGGGACATTTTCTTTTAGAATATTTTACACAGGTGTTGGTTATCTGTATAATTGTATTTGTGAATTTGCAGTTCAATTCCATTCAATATCATTGTGCTGGGTATTTTAAAATAGAAAATTAAGGGCATGTAGTCTTCTTTTTTGACTGGAGTAAGTCACATAATTTAGTGATGTGGTTGATGAAGTCTTGTTTCTTGACTGGATTAAGTCACATAATTTAGTGATGTGGTTGATGAAGTCTTCTTTCTTGACTGGATTAAGTCACATAATTTAGTGTTATGGTTGATGAAGTCTTCTTTCTTGACTGGATTAAGTCACATAATTTAGTGCTGTAGTTGATGAAGTCTTCTTTTTTGACTGGAGTAAGTCACATAATTTAGTGTGCTATGGTTGATGAAATCTTCTTTTTTGACTGGAGTAAGTCACACAATTTAGTGCTGTGAATGATAAAGTCTTCTTTTTTTACTGGAGTAAGTCACATAACTTAGTGTTATGGTTGATGAAATCTTCTTTTTTGACTGGAGTAAGTCACATAATTTAGTACTGTAACAACAACTAGCTAGCCAGGGCTGCTGCTATATAAGCAAGGCCAATAGTTTTGGCTATTTTGTAAAATGTCTTGCAATGTATCTGATATGGCACATTCTTGATTCACAAAACAGATTAAGTTTTTCATAACCAATGTTAGTGTCCTTGCAATCAAGTACATTTTTATGTTTGAAGTCATGACGGTTGACTAGGACTAATGTCCATGACAGTAAATGACATGTCCTGCAGCAAGTCCATTTGAACATTTAATTGACATCTGAAGATTGTCTTAAGAAAACTGCAGCTGGCTGACAAAACAAGCTTTCATGAAACATGATGTAGGCTTCAGACACTGAAGAAATATTACAAGCATTGACATAGAGACCAATAGGGCTGGTAAATAGGTCACCAACCAGTTCTATGGCTCAATTAAACCTGCATGAACCTGGACTGCTAACCCGTAAGTCTCAAATTTGAATCCGAGTTCATCTCAGAAGACCGATCTGAGTCCACCCAGCTCTAATGGGTACCTAACTCACGTTAGGGTAAGTAAAGGCAGCTGGGCATAGTGCTGACCACACTATCCCTTCATATGCCGAGGTCACAGAAACAAGTCAATTCTGCTTCACTTGCCACATAGACAGTCAGGATTGAAAGGGAACTTTACGTATGTAGTGAAGGTTCAATTTGTACAATATCCATTTTATTTTCAATTATGTGTCATCTTTATGCCTTTTATATACCATTTTACATTTTATGCTTTTTTCATGTTTTTTGTTCTCTTCTTTTCAGGTTTTTAATAGGATTGGGTTTAGTCTGTTATTTTTTGTCGCCTTTAGTTTTTTATTTTGTAGTGTTGAATTATGTTTTAGTAAAATTAGGTTCCAATTTTTGTTTAATAAATTGTATAAACTGTTAGCTTTTTTAGTTTTCTCTTTATATAAGACTAAGGTTAGGATTTGAACCACTCTGGGTTCAGCCAGACTTGTAGTGACCCAGATAGTTTAAAGATAAGCCTAAGGTAGTAGATAAGACATATATATATATATATATATATATATATATATATATATATATATATATATATATATATATATATATATATATATATATATATATATCCTAATTTATAATAGGCCATGTGCGCTCTTCTCTCTCTCTCTCTCTCTGTCTGTCCGCAAAATATTTTCGCCGGACATCACGTCAGAATCGGCAGCGATATATGAAGAACTTTTTACGGACTTTTGTTGAAAATAATATGTTAGATGTTTTAAATGTATAACCACAATATTAGTTAAAGAAGAAAAATAAAAATTAAAGGCGTATTCGAATGTAGAGAAACAGTATTATTTATGCAACCGGAAAAGCATTAATATATGTGAAAAAGAACGCATAAAACTGTGACGTCACTATTGCTTATACATTAACTAATGACGTCATCTGCCGTGTTTAGAATGAAAAGAAATGAACTATTTCATTCAAATTTGATTTAGATCTACGTACACTATGAAATGTATACAATACAATTTTTCCGGCCTAAACTCATAAAATTTATTTTATGTATTTGGATTCTAGATCTAGAGATTCTAGATCTAGACTAAATCTAAATCTACGCAATAACTAGATCTAGACGTAGACGCTAAGATCTAGATTTAGACTCTAACTTCTCTAAAATCAATTCCAAAAATAAATTTCTATATTAGGACTAAACTATTTCAAGACTTATTTATTTTATACAAAATCTTTGTTTGGAACTGGCTAATTTGGGATAAAAAATTAATTTGAAAGAATAGGCATATTCGCGTAAGTTAAGATTTTAAAATACGTGTTTCATTCACCGTATTTTATAAGGTGCCTAAATAGCGGAGATGTTAGTGTACATTAAACCACGCAGGTGGTGCGGGTTCGAGACACAGCAAGTCAACTTGGTTAATGTATTCTTTTTTATTATGCTCGGGCTAAACTTTAAAAAAAAATTCTTTGTCGGGTGTCCGATAGGGCACTTCCCGGCGCCGCAGGCGCTTCAAATTTGGCATGATCTTGCCTTGATGCGACAGAACACGGGGGCCGGTTGGCCGAAAAGTCTACGATGTGGGGGTCAAAACTGACCTCGACTGACCGGTACCTTATATGAGCTATAAATCGAAAAAAAATGTCCACGGAGGAACCTCTTCATAACTCTTGAGGTCGTAGACCGACCTTCGGGCGAATTAATTAAGCATTCAAATTCTCAATGTTTTCGAAAGCCTAAGCGAAGCTGGGCAGCATGCCTAGTATATATATAAAAAGGTAAGTTTTTGTGTGTGTGTGTCTTTCATGCATTACTTTTCATGTGATAACTATGAAAGTTTGGAAAATTTTTGATAATACTACTGCAAGTTTCTGCAAAAAAAAGTTAACTGTGCAAGGGCTGCGCCACAGCAGAGTGAGACTCAATTCTTCATTATACAAAAATATAAGTATATTGCAGTTTGACACCCTTCGTTCAATCTTATAATCTTAATGAAACTTGTGGAGTTGATAAAAAAATAAGCTATCTGAAAAACAATAATTTTTTCATTTCGCAAGGGCGGCGCCCTGGGAAGGTGCCATTTATCTCCCTTTACAGTATTTAAAATAAATAAAAGTCAGATGCGGTTTAACACTGTTCTTCCGAGTGCCATGAAACTTTGGGGATTCGATAAGAATACTCCCAAAACGATTTCTGCAGAAAAACAAATCAAAATTTCTTAATAAGCTGTGCCCTGAAGGGTGCAATTTTTGTCAATACACGGTTTGGCGCCTAGAGTGGCTATCTTAGCACTTGGTATCTGTTAATTGGGCGTTCTGCATGCATAGCAGGTAAGGGGTACTACTACATTCAGCGGTAAAATTGCAACAGACGTTTAAAATAAAAGGCTATACACTATAAAGACACTATGGACAACAATAATCATTGACTATATCTGTGTGTGCTGGGCAGCGTAGGGAAAATGGTGCCGCAACAAATATGATCCAAGATATATAGCGCAGGTATTTAATAACCCGTGTTAGAAAACAAGGTCACACGTCTAAGAATATAGGATTGGTAACGCACTGATGAAACCATCTTAAAATATTACATCAGACTTTCTTGGAGGCAGAGGCGATGCATAGGATTGGGCATGCACGCTAGTAGCATAATATAAGATAATGCAAACAGGTTTAAGTGTGTTTATCTTGAAAATCAGGTGATTTGAGCTTATTGAAGATGCTGTGGGAGGTGTAGGTACAAATATAATGTAGGGTGGCTGAGAGCTTCACTTCATTCACTTACTGTTAATTCTAAACTCTTTCTTTCACTTTAATTTACTAAATTATTACACTCTTACAGTTACCCTTTATCCCTAATCTTAACAGAACTTAAACTTCGCAAACAAATAATAGAATTGAACCTAAATATTACTATTCTATATGTTTTGTTATAGTCCTAAAGGCTTCATTTTCGCCATAGATTATCTCTTGACAAATTTTTTTGCCATGCTTTTAGCAGTTTAAATAAAACTGTCAAAGGAGGGTTTTTCCTTTCCCTATCAGAATGCTTTTGAAATGAGTTTGAGTTGGGTGTCATTAATTTAAATAGCTATAGTATAGATTACTATCATGTATTAATAATCAGTTGCACTTTTTTGAGGGTGTATCTTCTCTACGAATTGCTAAAACATCTAATCGTTCCTGTCTCAAATTTTGCTCAAATGTCAGAGCAAATTTTAGCTAAAATATCTTTAAAGTCAGGGCACTGGTACGTTGGGTACCACTGTTAGTACTGTACTTATTTGTTAGCTTTTGTAGCTTTACTAGTTATACTATATAGATCTAGTCTAGTAGTCTATCAATAGTTAATACTTTCATAATAAAGTCTAAGTCTATTCTAGTAGATCTAGACTATTCTAGACTAGTAGATTTTGTTACTTAGTAACTTAGTACTAAGTACATCCAAGTAGGCCTACTTATAAGTAACTTAGTAGATCTAGATTCTAGAATAATCTAGATTCTAGATATTTTTAATTATAATAAAGAATTATAGATCTAGCTAGATCTAGTATCTAGATTTACCTTTAATAAATTAATATATAATTATAATTAATAAGTTTAACAACTGCATCTAGGTCCTAGAATCTAGCTAGAGATCTAGATCTAGATACTAATCTAGTTATTCTAGTAGTTAGTACTTAAGTACAGTACTACTACCAGATCTAATCTAGATTACCGTACTAGATCACTAGATCTAGTAACTATACTATTACATCTAGTCTTTAGTAAAGAGTCTTTACTAGATCTAGATCTAGAATCTAGATAGTAGATCTAGTTTAGATCTAGATCTAGACTAGAATCTAGATTATAGAGTAGTCTAGTAAGTAACTAGACTAGAGAGTAGTTCTAGATCTAGATAATACTAGATATAGATGTAGACCTAGTGTCCTAGATCTAGAACTAGATCTTCTAGATCTAGATATCTAGATCTAGATCTAGCTAGATTAGATCTAGATCTAGATCGAGTTTAGACTTAGACTTAGACTAAAATTAGAGTTTACTAATTACAGTTTAGGACGTTAGGTAGCCTAGGGCCTTAGACTTTTACATTTAGACTCGTCTAAGTCTAGAGTCTAGTAGATCTAGATCTTTTAGTAAAAGTTGTATTCTAGATCTAGATAAATTGATGAACGTAGTTAGATCTATTCTAGATCTAGAAATCTAGTAGTTAGGCCTTTTATTGAATCAAAACAACTTGTTTGAAACAAGCAAAAGTAAACAATTGTTTGCGCTTGCGCAGAGAAATATTTTACCGGTGGGTGTGTCTGTCTAGGTCAGCTTTTGTCCAATCAAAATAAGTGAAAAATGGCCTCCAACGAAACTTGATCTAATAATACTCTTCTTTGAGGCATCGAAGCTTAGGCTAGTAATTTAATTTTTTTAAACTTAAAGGCTCGGCCTAACTTAAATACAGCTTTTGAATAAACACAGTTGTCCGATACTTAGATTGACTTTTGCAAAAATGTGTAGCATTGCCCTTTTTAATGTTTAGCTAAATTAGCGTTGTTATAGATAGTGTAATTTCAAATCGCCTAACATTTTTCTTTACTATGAAGCTGGGGAAAGTTAATTTTGGAAAGTAGACCAAGAGAAAGTATAACTTACTTTTTAATTATTTTATTTGCCAAAGTATAATTGGCGTACAAAGAATATTTATAGATTCGAACTCGAGGACGATTGAAGAAGATCCTCGTCCAAATAAAATTAGCAGCTACAGTCCTCCTGGTTTTGAATACATACATTATTGATATAATATTATCTTTAATATTTATACGCATTTCTGAATATTTACAATCGTTATACAAGAATTTGTTTTGCATATTAAATTGCTTTTTATAAAGAAAACAATTAAGTTCTTTGTTGGATATTTATCCATAATTTAATATAAATAAAAATAAATATATTTAATTGTTAGTTGTATCCCTTTTATAAAAATTTATGATAGTTATTTCCCCTGAAATGTAATAAAAATTTCTCTTTATTTAAAAGATTTTGATATTAATCATTTTAATTTATAATGCAACCCTACATTCATCTTAATTATCTACTACTTTGAATCTATTTCCTAAATAATAAATAAAAATATGGCATTTGTCAATGTTGCGGACTGCCAAACTTGTACTAGTAGATAGGAATTGATAAAATAATCAGTATATTTTGATATTAATATTTTAATTTATAATGCAACCCTACATTCATCTTAATTATCTACTACTTTGAATCTTTTTCCTAAATAATAAATAAAAATATGGCATTTGTCAATGTTGCGGACTGCCAAACTTTTACTAGTAGATAGGAATTGATAAAATAATCTGTATATTTTATTGGCACCAATAAATTATTGGTGTTATGATATTTGGTTTATTTAGTAAGCGAATACCGAGGGGGGAGGGACGGGGGCGGCACTTGAGACTTTCGGGTGTGGGGGGGGGTGACTAAATTTTCTGTAAAAGCGGGGGGGGGGGGGGATACGGGTAAAGTATAGATTTTCTATATACTTGTTTTTTTCCGCTCCTTAGTTCTTTTACCTATTTTAGCAACCAAACCTATTATGAAAGGAAGCTGCTTAATTTTAATTTTCTTAATTTCAGGGCGTTTAGTAGCTTTTAGTTATAAATGTTTTTACAAGCTTTTATTTAACTCACTTCCTCTGTCTGTCGTCAGTCTGTCTAGATCGAGGCCCGAGCAAAATTACAGGCAAAGTAACTGACAGATACGGTTCGCAGTTGGTATGTCGGTCAAAACATGAAGACAATGCAACTTGACATTCAAATTGACACTAGTTGCCTAATTAATTTTTTATGAAGCAATTTAAATTGTGTCCAAATTACTAGGCTGTCTCATCAAACTATTCCGCGCTATTATACACGCGTCATCGCGTTCAATGGGTGCGCAGTGGTTTTTAGTCATGCAACTCTAGTGTAAATAAAACATATAAATAAGTACTAAAAATTTTTTTCATAAAAAACGTTTTAATAACAAGCTTGTATGTAATAACTAGATTCTATATCTAGAGAAATGTATTGTATACTTAAATGAAAAGGACTGTTGAGAATGATATATGTGTTGCAACGTAATTAAAATAGCTAACGTATCGTTAAAGCTATAGCCGACAGAAAATTAGCTATATAATTAGCTATATAATTAGCTGGAAGAAGTGGGTCGGCGTGGTCGAGTCAGTTGCACAACCGAAAAGTCTCTCGAGTTCGAACCCTCGGGCAAATGAAGCTCGTTAGCTGGGGACAGCCACTCTTTTAAAAATGTGTTCAAAATCAAAGAACTGCTGCCTTGTAGTTTGTTCTTGGTTGGACAAAGGCTATGGAAGCTAATCCAGAAACAAAAGTATGCTGAGACAACAGTCTATATGGCATGTAACGAGTTGATACGTAATAGGCTACTTATTTGTGTTGGGGGGAATCTCTTCCAACACTAGAATGGAATCAAATCCAAAAAGAAAAGCAGGCTGAAACCGGAGTCAATGGACTCAATGGCGCATAACCAGTTGACACTTGCCCTTAATTGTGATGGAGCGGGGATCCCGTCCACACTAAAATTAAGAACGAAGAAGAAGAAAGAAGCTGGAAAAATATCCCAATTCGTGTATCTTACAGGTGAACCATCCTCCCACTGCCATTCTCCCATTTCACGTTCATTAGAAAAACCTATCCAGCAGTTGTTTTCAAAATAACTAGCTTGATCTGTTTCAAAACAAAAAGTGTAAAATGTAGAAGGACATGAACTCTTCAAATAAATACCCATAACTATTCCGAAACGATGTGTTTTTTACCATGTTGTATAACTAAACCACTGTATACAATGATATTTATAATTTCAAAAGTAAAATAAATCCACATATTATCTAAATAAAGTAATTAGGATGTTAAGTTTGTAATTGAAATCATTACTTTTCTCAAGAGTGAGATTCGACAACGTTACTACTACCACACAACGACAACACATTCGATAAAATAGTGTAGTAAATGCATCAATAATTGCATCCAAATAATATTCAACCTACCATAATCCACGTATTCTGTATATTAGAAAATGCTTTAAAATAAGAGTAAAAATAAACTTTTATTTGTCTTAATTAAGCGAGTACCTGTCAACAAAGCCTGTTCTTTTTGAGATGTGACGCTAGTTAAACTTCCATTGTTTGCTCTACAGTAATCTTTGGCTTCATGTCCGAACAAACATGTTGAATACGTCTGTTCCGTTTAATTTTATCCACGGTAATAAATGTAATGAAGTTGTGCTCTCATTAACTTCCATGATTGTTGAATGTGTATATTTCAATGTGTTTGCATACAGATCGAAATATGCTAAAAACTATCATGTTGCGTTCAGCTCGGAGAAGAGTGATTCTGTTTTCCTATTTCTTAAAATAATAGTTGGTTTACGTTTTATCATATTAACTTGACTAGAAGCTCATTATCACCCCTGTATATATAAATTGCCAATTGGAACACGCTCAGTTTATGAAGCAGTACATATTATCACAAATTAAGATCAGTAATGCAAAAGAATACTACTTCCGTTTATCTGTGATATATATATATATATATATATATATATATATATATATATATATATATATATATATATATATATATATATATATATATATATATATATATGCATATATATGCATTGGAACCAATATGCGTTTTGTGTCAGCGGGCATATGGTGACATTGATAGCTTTAGAGAGTATGATCGCCATTTGTTTCCCATTTTACGTTTCATCTATTCTCACATCCTACAGAATTAAATGGATTGTTGTCGCTATGTATTTGTTTGATGGAATATTTTATATGCCACAATCATTTATAAATCATATTGTATGGGATTTCTATAGCAGAACTAACAACACTGTTGCTTATCTTTCAACCAAGGACTTTGCTTTTGGCTACGCGTTTAATGTAATTTATCTCCGTTCTTTTCGAGCACAATTTCAGTTATAATTCCCACAGGAACTGTTGTAATTTGTACTTTCTTGGTTATATTGAGGTTAAAGTTTTCTTTTAGAAAAATGAGGGAGATGGCTTCATCAGATGCAAGATCGAAAAGAGTTAAAGACATGTTCTGTAAAAGTTACACTCACACTGTGTACTTGTGTGATTGTACTGAATCTTGTCCCCACAAATACATTTAATTAATTATACTATGTATGACATGAGTTTATATTCTTCAAACTGCCGCGAATTTATACGAATTGTTTTATTTTTTGTTCATCAAATAAATGCTTCAATAAACTTTATTATTTACGTTATTTTTAGTCCGAAATTTGCAAAAACGTTCAAACGATTTTTCATATGTATTAAACCAAAGTAAAATGTAGTTTCATAAAACGATGATGTCACAAGTTTTATAAATGTCTTGTATAATAATTTCACAATGTATTTAAATAAAATGTGTTATTGTGTAAATTTGTTAATTTTTTTTGTAAATGCTTTATTTAATTTGAAAATATATGTTTATGATCATGCATTTTCTTTTATGGAATAATCTTTTCTCTAACATATCAAAGTTGCACTTCACGTGCATTCCTATTTATTGGTTGTTGTTTTTATATTAATTTGTTTTCACAAAATATTTCTCTAGCTTTCATATTGCTTTATTGTATAAATAACCTATGTCTAATTAGTTTTTTAATAAATATTATTAAGAGTGTAATTTAGTTGACATATGACAAATTAATGTTGAACTTCATACAATATATATCACAAGATTTAAATAGAATACATTATCTGTTGATTTTGTCTTTTGTGTATAAAAATACTAAGGGTTAACAATGTAAAACTATCCTAAAGAACAACACATATGTATTGAATTTATAAAAAAAATGTATGTATGTTAAATCATTTTTGAACACTCATATTTTTTAAATGTTAGTATGGATTCGTATAAATTGTTTCAATGTCATTACTAATTATAAATAATCTCTTACTTTCAGTCGTAATTTAACACACGTCTCCAATTTATTCTGCATCAATGAGAAAAATCAGTAAATATAATATCACGCTTACAAAGAAATGAAGGTTATCTTTGAAAAATTAATACAAACTAATTATTTCTGCGAACTAAAACCGTGAACAGGCTATCGAACCAGAGGCGTAGCGACCCTTCCCGGCGCCCGGGGACATACTTTCAATTTGGCGCCCCCTTGGGAGCAAATTTTCGATTTGCACCCCCCCCCTCGAACTTTTCATTTGCACCCCCCCCCCCTCAAACTTTCGATTTGCACCCCCCCCTCGAACTTTTCATTTGCACCCCCCCCCCTCAAACTTTCGATTTGCACCCCCCCCTCGAACTTTTCATTTGCACCCCCCCCCTCAAACTTTCAATTTGGCGCCCCCCCTAAGGCCGGCGCCCGGGGACATATGTCCCCCCCCCCGCCCCCCCCTCGCTACGCTACTGTATCGAACTGAACACACCAGTGTTGTAATATTTCTGTGGATCATCATCATCAATAATTCCCGTTTGTGCCCATGACACATGGGGCGGTAGAAAAAATTAAACCGGAAGTGATCTCCACTAATTTGTTAAAAACCCATTTATTTTTTTATTTTTTTGCACGATTACAATACTTTCTATATACATCGTATACGATAAAGTAAAAATTCCGCATCGTTGATAAAAAATTAACTTTCAGAGGATCAACCCATTTATTAATTTATAGCTGTTTATAATCTATAATCTATATGATGACTATATGTGTACAGGGATTTATCGATGAGTTAGCGGTGGCGGGTGCTGGTATTGTTAACACATCTACGGGGCTAGAACAAGTCTGACGATGTGAATGGTAAACAAAGAACTTTTTTGTTCCGACATATTAAGGCGTGGTCGAATATTGTAACGTTAGACTACTAACCCAATGACCTAGATTTCGGATCTCGGTCTAGATGCGGGATCGTAGGACTTCATTGAGTCCACCCAGCTCTAATGGGCACCTGACTCAAGTAGGGGAAGTAATGTCGTATGAGCATAGTGGTGATCCCTTCTTGTGCCGATGTCAAGAAATATTTGGACTCTACTTCTTCAGCCATATATAACTTTAGCTCTGAAAAGGGAACTGTACGTTATAAGCAATGGCAAATAATACACAGCCCATAATCATAACTTCAATATCATAGTCACAAAATTAAAACTATAAACACTAAAAGCGTAGTACGTGATCAGCTCCATGGTGTTTGAAGTGATGCTATGTTTATATTTGTTTAAATCTTAAGAATAACGAAGTCATGATTTTTGTATATTATTATGTTTCATTCTCTTAACTTTGAATAGATTATATCTCCAAAAATAATGAGAAAGTATTATACATTTTTAAAACTGAATGTTAAGTATGCATACATTAAAACATGATATTGCTAACCCAAAGGTCTTAAGTTGGATCCCGTGCTCGAGTCTGTAGGACGTCTCTGAGTCCACTCAGCTATGATGGGTACTTTACCTACGTTGGAGTTACAAAAGCGGCTAGGTATAGTACTGACCAAACTAACCCCTTGTGTTCTGAGGTAATTGAAAGGGATCAACTCTAATTCATCTCTCTCGTTTGTCTTGGGCACGAACGGGTAAAGACGATGTTCTTTCATCAACAACTCGTTTGGAATAACTTAACAATTAAACGCAAACAAATACCACTACAGACTAATAATAGCCATTAAGATCAAAGGTAGTGAACATCTAGTAATTATATTGTTAAAAATGTCAGTACTGTAATCTGTTCAGAAAGTCGATGTACAATCTCAAAAAATAAAAGCAAATTTTAATTTAGGAATAATTTTAAAAATATAACATGTTTCCATAGCTAATTTATGAAAACGTTTAATATAAGTATATATGTATATATTGCTTCCTTTAATTATCCCCCCGATCAAACATAAGCCTCTTACGTATAATCATTATAAAAAAATCCTACGGGGGTTGAAATTGTTACTTTGATATTATAGACTATTTAAGTACTTCTAATTTTTTACTTCAGACTAGACTGAAAGTGAACAAAAAATTCACAGCATATATATTTGCACATACACAGTGTAGTTTTCGAGCTGTACGTTTCATTAAAAACTCAAGAGATAAAAGATTTAAAAAGCTAAATTGTGAGATATTTAAAATTCTAAAAACATTCATTTTTCTGTCTTGATATTCACAGAACATATATAAAAAATGAACTTATCAAGAAATTTAAATACAAATACAACAAGCCCAGCACAGGAGCCTCTTTGTGACGTCTCGCATGATACAATGCTTACAATAAATTTAATTTTCAGTTGTGTCATTACTCCGACTCTGTGTGTTTTCGGTATCTTCGGTAACGCTACAACTATTGTTGTTCTTACATATAATGGCTTGAACGAATCAACAAACATTATTTTAACAGCACTCGCTGTTTGTGATTTGTTTTTCTCAGTAACTCAGTTATGCGTTTCTCTTTATGAAATAATTGGATACTTCAATTTCGAATTCGCGATTAATTTTGCTGATTACTTCCATGCTTATGTTTATGGATGGAACCAATATGCTGTTTGTTTAAGTGTTCATCTGGTAACTCTGGTAGCTATTGAACGATTGATTGCTATTTGTTTTCCATTTCTGGTTGCTTCTGTTTTTACAGCATACAGAACAAAGTTGACGGTTATTGCCTTCTATATATCAGACGGAATACTATACATACCACTATGTTTTTCGTCATATACTTATTGGATGTTCTACAGCGGAACTAATAGTACAGTAGCGTTCTTTGGTAAAACTGATTTCGGTTTGAGTTTTGGATATAGATTTATTTACAGTTTCGCATTTATTGGCATCACTGCAGTTATTATCCCAACAGGAACAATAATAGTCTGCACGATCTTGATCATATCTAGGTTGAAAATGACATACAGAAACATCAAGAACATGGCTTCGACCGATGCGCGGTCTAAGAGAGTAAAAGATATGAGGACTGTCAAAATCACTTTGACCGTTTGCGTTTGTGTAATTCTGTTTGTTCTGATTCCAACCAATATACATTCTTATACTTCATATATTTCAAATTTATATTCAGCTGACTGCTATAATTTATTAGGAATCCTTGTGTACGCTATTTATCAAATCAATGCGTCTATAAACTTCGTTATTTACGTTATTTTAAGTCCTAAATTTGCAGATACATATAAACGTCTGTTCCTGTGCATTTCGGTCAAATCAAAGAAACTATAAGCATTATTTTAAATGAAACTAAATGTTTCCTTATGTGAACAATTTTCACTTAATTATACAATCATGAAAACTATTTTTTACTTCTTAAAATGTGATGTAAAACTCAATGCTACATTTATTAAAAATTAGCGAAAAAAAAATTAACTATATCTTATTATAAAGTATACATACCTACCTAAGAAGTAGCTATAGGTATCAAACGGTATCTCAAAAAGTTAAGAAACCTAAAAATGCAATCGAATAAGGGAAATAATATTGCTTTCAGAAAATGAAACACGAAGCAGTGGCGTAGCTGGGATTTTCGGCCCCCTATGCAAAAATTATCAATGGGCCCCTTCGTCACCCTTTAGGCTACAAACGAGTTAAACATGGGCAGCAGAGAAATCGATTGCTACCATTGTTTCTTCCAGACTTTTTTCTCGAGGGGAGAGGGGAGGCACTTGAAATATTTTTTTTTCGGGGAGCGGACTAAAATTTTCCGGAGGGACGGGACACGATTAAAAGTATATACTTTCTATATCAAGTTACACCTTCAGTAAACGCTCAGGGGGACACCCGACCTTGTGACCACTAACCAAGCACAATTTTTATAAATTGTATCATAATTTATTTAGATTTGATTTCTTTGTCATGCTTTTAAATTGACAAAATTATTAATGAGCTTTTTGAGATCTATTTTAGCTGACCAAGTTATTCACTCAAATGGCATCATTACAATTTGTTTTATAAGATCATCATAATATGCAAATAATCAGATTTTAAAATCCCATCATAGAAATCAAACTCTCCATCGAATGTTAAAGAAGTTTTATACGGAACTGGCATACCCGTCCGCATTGTTGCAACCTAGTCGTAATATAAAGGAGACAGAAGGGAGGTTTCTGTGTGGTGGTGGTGGGGGGGGGGGGGGGGGGTAGGGGGGGGGGTTTCCCCACTCAGTTGAGGCTTTTAACGATACGTGAAAATGTACTGGTGCTGATTATCTGAATTGCTTACCAAAATTGCGGCAGCGCTTGTGGTCTTATTAATACGGAGCGGTCCCTTACCGACGCCACCCCCACACTCAGCTACTGTGGTCTTATTAATATGCGGTGGTCCCTAATGGACGCCACCCCCACACCCTTCCCCAACACACACATTCAGCTACTGTGGTCTTTTAATACGAGTAAGCCCTGTACGCCTGTTGTGTTATTAATACGGGTGGGCCCTATTCGACGCCATCCCCCTCCCCACACACAAACACACACTGAATGCCAGTGCATGTACCTTATGATAGGAATTTTTTTGAAATTTGAAATAATTTCTATAGTGGAAAAAAAACCTTGATTTCCATTATATGTTTTAAATTGTTTATATAAAATAAATATGACATGAAGACAATATTTCAATTTAAAATCTGCTTTCAGTGGCGTAGCCAGGATCGTCTCAAGGCAGGGGGGGGGTCCCAATTTTTACCCGGGGACAAACTTTCGATTTGCACCCCCCGTCTATGGGGGGTTATGACCCCCCCCCCCTATCCCCCCTGCCTACGCCACTGTCTGTTTAGTAACATAACAAATAAAGTACGTAAAGCGACTGACGATCACAGCTGGGGATGAGGCACGTAGTTTATACCTAGGTGTTCGTAACTTAGTTATATCCTTTTATCAAATATTTATCTACATTTAACATAGTAAAAGGATTTTAAAATGCGTTTATAATTATTTAAATAATTTTTTTACTAATACGACCTTCACATTCTTTATTTTGATGTAAAATAAAGTATACGACATGTTTCAGATCTCATGGTATGTGTAGAGTAATACAGAAATCTATATTATCAAGTTGTTGATATGTGAAAATGTTATAATATGTTATATTATGTAAACATCGTATTGGGATGATATTAAAACATGCGCAGACATTCTTACAATTTTTCTGCATCAGTTAAATACAAAGAAAGTTAACCGGACTACCTAGTCTTTGTGTAGTATAATTTAGAGTTAAGTCCCTTAAACGACAAACTGACAGGCTACATTTAGGATATGTAAAGTAGTAAGTTGTCAAATCCCCTTAAGAAACTGACGGATCGTTGGACAGGTGAAGTAGAGTTCATCTTTTTAGTGACCTCGGCATATAACGGATGGTCTTGTCAGCACTATGTTGAGCCGCCTCTTCCCCCTAAACATTAATAAAGTATTAGTGATGTCCGCGTAGAAACGGAGTGATCCAGCGGTAGAGAGCTGGACTGCTAACCGTAAGTCTCGAGGTCATCCGGGTTCAAGTCAATAGACCGTCCCTGAGTCCACCCATATCTGATGGGTACCTAACTCACGTTCGGGAAAGTGAAGGCGGCTGGGCATAGTGAAGGTCACAGAAACAAGTGAACTCTACTTCACTTGCCCTATGGACCGTCAGGTTTTCAAAGAAGTTAACACAAACCCGGGATTCGAACTCGTGACTTTTAGATGAGCAGCCGCATGCTCTACGATTTAACCACGTCGTCCCACAATTCTATGTAAAAGTATAGTCTAATAGATTTTTGTCCCTGTGCAGATCAGGACGATGTGGTCGCTAGGTGTATGGCAACTCTGACGGGCTGCTGACATGAATCAGTGCGAGGTAAAAACGGTTTAGTGTAGTGCTCACCACTCTACCCCTTTATCACTAACACAGATGAACTGTGTTCCTTAAGGTGTGTAAGGTTACTTTATTTTAGCGGGTTGTTAAAACAAAAATCTGTGTATTAGAAAGTATAGAGGACAAATTTATCCATACCTAATTATATACTTGATTTTTAGTAAATGAAAAAGGTTTTCTACAAACTAATATGTAGGCCTATTGTATTTTTTAGTTTCTATTGATTTTATATTTCTTTCTAATAAGAAGGCCTATATTTTAAATTTTTGTAATGTAGACTTCCCCATTACTGTATGTAATTGTTTTAATTTTATATTTCTTTCTAAAAAGCATATTTTCAATGCTAGTAATGCATTACTCCATTGCTGTATTTGTAAATTTAAAAAACAAAAAAAACCAATGTTCATCAACTTTGTTATTGCATTATCCATTTTTGAAACATAACTTTTTACTAATTTACTTCTGTATCAATTGAATTTTGAGGTAGGCTCCATTTGTCGGCACTGTTTTCTTAAGTTTGTGTTTATTGTAACAAATTCGATATGTTTTGGCAGCAATGTTTCAATTAAGATTTAGAGCGTGTAGTAAAATTCATAATTTAAAACTTGATGTTCTAAAAGTGTGTTCAGAGTGCACAACTAATGTTCTCATAGCAGTTTTAAAAATAACATAATAACTACAATCATTTTCTCTCTCTTGCTTGTGGAAAGATTACACGCTAAAAACAAACGTACACTATCATAAAATCTGTTTGTTCAAATGCAAGTAATCTCCCTTTACAAATGTATGGGTCATTAACCGTGAAACAATGATGACCGTCGTGCAAATTCAAAATCAATTACATCCCTTGAAAACAGAAGTTAATGTAACTGATAATAGTTTCAAGCGTTGTTTCGCTACAAACAAAACATTAATTAAAATTAGTGGGGAAATTAATTTAAACATTTAATTAGATTTTTTTAGTGTATGTTTGAAGTAAGTCTGGGCTGTAAGTTACCTAAAAATGTAACGAATAATGATACAATATGTAATGTTATTTAATGTTTATGTCGTTCACACACTACTTTTCAAACTATCTTGATATTTTATAATTTTTCTTTGTTTCTAATACCAACAATCAATGTTTATATATTTTTGTTTTCAACAGTATTTGTGAGTTTATATATATATATATATATATATATATATATATATATATATATATATATATATATATATATATTTAAATTAATGTTTTGTACAAGTAAAACAGTAAGTATTTTAACCTCATTGTATTTTAATTTTATTTTCCAACAGACATTTTATTATTAGCTTAATTCAGTCAATATACAAACTTTATTGAAACTGTGACGAACATTGTAAGGATTTTAAAAATTCACTGACGTTTTGCTCAAAACATAATTCAACGAAGTCTAAAACAGCTTAATATGTTGTTGTATGCTCTCTAAATAGAAATAAAAATAATATTTTGAGGAATGCAACTTAATTCCGTAATAACTTAAACTATATGTAAAGTTTATACATTACATAGTATACTTTTTGTACGAAGTAACGGAGTATAAGCTCTTATAAGAAAACTAATTTATTTAAAATTCATTACAGTGTGTGTTTCATTCTTAGTTTGCAATCTCAATGAAAAAAAAAACAACAACAACAAAGAAACAAACGATGCAATGTTTTGCTTGAACATTGTGATTCGATATCTTACACAGCTATTAACCTAACTTAGCCACATAGCACGACGCATTAAAATACTATTAAGATCTATGCTTAAAAAACACGCGGCTTTGCTGGTACATTTCAAAGCCTGCTGAAAATCAATTTGTGTTTTCTACATCCAAACCATATACATCTGTTGTAAACAAAACAAGCTAACGTTGCAAATCATGTACGTTCATTTTTTGACAAGACTAATTTTCTCTTTACCAACCGTGCTCGTTAATTATTCACAATAAACATGAACAAATACATTATTATCTATCTGGCATAAAATATTGTAATGTGGCGTAACTACGTCATTAGGTCGGGTGTCTACTGAGGACGTCACCTCACCCTCTACAAAAATAAATGTCAATCCTGGTTTAATATCAAGAAAGAGTCCTATTTCTGTATTATTTTCTACTGAACACAAAATTATTTTGACGGAACATCTTACGAGTTTTAGAGCTTGTTTATCTTCTATTGTCGAAGGATTGTGTATCAATTGATTTTTAAAATTTAGCACAGCATCTGTTTCATTTATATTTATTTCACTGCAGTAAAAAGTTAACTTAATAGCTAGATCTAGAGACTGACGCACAATCTGACTTCAGCATTGCGTCATACACACAACATACGGCTGTGTTTATCGGATAGTGTTTTTTATCGGCAGGCATAGGTCCAAATGTGAAAAAAAACCGACGTGCCACCACAAATGGTGCTGCTCTAGGTCTATTACTGCTTTGTATTTTTTTTTAATGTATTGCGTAAGTTTCAATCAAGCTGATGACGATCATGAGACTTTGATACTGAAACAATGCCCAATAAAAATGTTTATCTGGAGTTGGGGCTCCTTTTAAAATTTCCCAGGCCTCTTGGACACAGTACCCACCCCCAACCCATGATGGGAGTCAAGGTCAGAAATGCATAGGGACCTTCTTTGACTGTGTATAATTCAGTATTGCAATTCTAAATTAGGATATTTGATTTGTTTTTCAATCTTTTTTGGCGTCCCCCATCCGTTCACGACCAAACCACCCTTAACCACGCCTACCACACCCAAAGTGAGTCTACCCCCCCCCCCCCCGAACGAAATGGAATAAATATACAAAATATATACCTTTAACAGTGTCCGCCCCCCCCCCTCCCCACCACGAAAATTTTAAGTGCCTAGAGAGCTGGAGTCTGACTTGAGCCAGAACAATTGTTACTGTTAGCAACAGAAATAACTTTGACGCACTATATTACACATGAACGTTTAAACACATCATTGTCTTGCAAGACACACGAACATCTGTTGGTTATTTGATCGATATAAGACCCCGAGTGATGTTGATGTAGATGCTATGATTTTATTTTAGGTATTGTAAAGCTCAACAAAAAAATGTAAATGATTAGATAACAATTAAAGTAGCGTGCTTGATTTACACAATAGCATCACAAATAACGATAGTATAAATAAAAACAAGAATACCATTACACTTTAAGCAAATATGATAGTATATTATAAACAGAGGCGCAGCGAGGGGGGCGGGGAATGCGGACCGCACCGGGTGACACCAAGGCAAAAAATAGCTAAATATATAGAGAAAAATTTCAAGGGGGTGCAATTCGAAATTTTGAGGGGGGCTGCACACCGAAAATTTGAAAGTTTGTCCCCGGGAAGGGTCGCTACGCCTCTGGAAGGTAACACCATTAAGTGCCGCACCGGGTGACACCCGACCTCGCTACGCCACTGTTTATAAAGAACTAGTGATAGTTACACCAATTGTTCCTCAATATTTAGTGGTTTTCTTGTATATTTCAAAAAGAATATTTAAACGCTTGGATAGGAAAAGAAAAGAGAACGGACTTCTGCTTAGCATTCAGTTATCTATAAAAATATACTTTTGCAACTACTATTTAACGACATTTAATATGAAACGCCAGCAGTTGTATATTCGCAACAACAATGCGTAATGTAAGCTACATTGTGTAAACAGTTACTGTTGTACTGTGTTAAGTTAAATGGTCATTTTAGATGTGTGAAACTGCCTTGTGGTCAGTTTAATGTCCAGCAATTGTAATTCTGGTAAAAAAAATTAAAATTGTTTAGTAGACAAGCCGTCTTATTTTACTTTTACATTTTGACTCTAAAAGATCAATATGGGACAAATGTGCGATCAATATTATGGTTAAAAATTTAACAACTGTATGTTGCAGCAGTTCAATCGCTTTCAACATCTTTGATGTAAAATAACATAAGGGAATAGAACAATATGGTTACACTATTAATAAATCGTAAAAACATGTGTTTAGATCGTTTAAACACAACACCGGTAAATAGAGGGATGTACACGTGGAATAGGAATATGCTGCTTGTATCCGATGATCCGTGTAGTTCTCTACACCGGATATTGTGAAGTTGAAAGCTGTGTCGATTAAAAAGATGGACTTAAATGCACGAAACAATATTTTGGTTGCCTCTGTGTTGTGTGGGCTAGTAGGATGTAAAGTAAAAGTAAAGTTCCCTTTTTGAACCTGACGGTCCATGGATCAGGAGAAGTAGAGGGGAAGTAGAGTCCACCTGTTTCTGATGGAATCGTAAAATACGTAATAGTGGTATAAAGTATAAAACCACATTTTCCAGCCTGTAATGTTATGTGTGCACGAGTGTGGGTCAGAGTTTCTTCCAGGCTTCAATTGGGGGGGGGGGGGGGGCTCTGCCCCCTGAAAAAAGTCCCCCCCCCTCCCGAACGAGATTGAGTTTATATAGTAAACATATACTTTTACTAGTGTCCGCCCCCGCCCCAACCCCCCGGAAAATGTAGACCCCCGCCCCCCCCCCCCCCGCGAAAAGTGCCCCGTCCCCCGGCCGGAGAAAAAAAGTCTGGAAGAAACACTGGTGTGGGTGCGTGTATATGTCTGTGTACGCAAGTGTGCTTGTGTGTTTGTGTAAATAAATGTGTGTGCATTTGATTATGTGTGCTTGCTTTCTTTACGGCCTGTGTTTGCATTAAATGTAGATCGTTGTTTTTGTACTGAGTTTTTATCACAACAATACACACACACATGACGTAACTGAGTTTACGTCAGACTTACAACGTCGTTGAATTGATCTGTGACGTAGGTCATTAAAGTGATATAAAAAAACAACAGATACAACATCTAACTGGTGTGACTCAAACCTTACCAGCCAAGCAAAACATACATGACACTAAAGTGGGAGGAGCTAAGATATATTGAGTGTTTTACACATCGTGTTTCGTAAGACGAGATTTGAATGTAGGCCCATTTATATACATAGGCGGATTATACATTTGTATCAGTTGTAAGCAGTTACAAATTTTTACTTGGTAATCGCTTTTTGCTTACATGTATGTATATTGTTCTTGTTTAAAATGACAGCTGTAACTTTATTATAAAATATATTACAAGTGTTTGTAAAATATTTTAGTCTGGTGGGAATGTGTATGTTTGTGCCAACACCCAACTTTGATGTTTTTAAAACATTGAAGGAGACACCTCTGACTGATCGTGTATGTGTGCGTGGTTTTGATTGGCTACTACCAAGATTTGGAGTGTATAAACTAGACATCCACAGACAGAGTGATTTAGTTGGCGTTACACTTCACTTCTGCAGTCTCACTTTGGCTGTTTGAAACTTACTTAACTTTCACTAAGGTGAATATAGTTAAAAATGTTACAGTGTTATTTCATGTTCATATATTGATGGTAAAATTTCATTATGAATCGTTCTAGCAGATAATGTTAAATACAGTAATCGAAATAATTTGATTTTACATCAGACATTGAGTGTGTGTATGCTTCTTTGAACTGTTTTATTTAAATAAATCTTCTTCTTCTCCGCCGTTCTTAATTGTAATATAAAGGAGTGAATTCATCTCTAACAAAATCAAGCATTGCATTTCAACATGGTGTGCGCTACTTGGACCGTTCATTCTAATTTCAACCTGATTTTCTTAATGGATTTGTTTCCATAGCTGTTGTCCAAGAAGGAACTAACTACAAGGCAGCAGTTGTTTGATTTTGGAGTTGTCTCTTCTAGATGTGTTCCTGTCCTTACATATCGAGCCCCATCTGCCCGTGGGTTTGAATTCGAGACTTGTCGGTTTAGCAAACATGAGCGTTACCGACCCGACCACACCGACCCCAGATTGAGCTTCAAATTTAAAAACTGCGCTCTCCACTAGCCATGGACACCTGATGTGTTGTTTCTCAAGGAAATAACACATCAGGTGTCCATGGCTAGTTACCGGTGTTTCTTCCAGACTTTTTTCTCCTAGGGTGCACTACATATTTTCGGGGGGGGGGGGGGGGGGGGGTGGAGGGGGGCTGGAAGAAACTCTGTTTTGTTACACAATCTTCCAATTTTTTGTTGTATTATATAGAGAAGCATATCTGATGTTGACATAGACCATTAGGGACGGAGTGGTCTAGCGGTAGAGAGCTGGATCGCTAACCCGTAAGTCTCGAGTTCGAATCTGGGTTCAATTTAGTAGACCGTCCCTGAGTCCACCCAACTCTAATGGGTACCTAACTCACGTTAGGGAAAGTAAAGGCGGCTGGCTATAGTGCTGACCACACTATCTCTTCATATGCCGAGGTCACAGAAACAAGTGAACTCTACTTCATTTGCCCCAAAAATCATCAGCATCATCAATGTCTTTATTTGCGTTATGTTTCAACGTCGTAGTAAATGTTTATCCGAAGTTTTTATTTTTTATTTTGGATATGTCATAAAGGAAGCCAAATAGAATGTTATGTTGTTCTAATTTTTGGAACCTCTCTATAATAGACTGTATAGCCATGTCTAAAATATTGTAGTTAAAATCTACTTTGAGTTTCTGTTCAGAATCTTGTTATGCTTCGTCTTGAGCTTCATATTCAAACTGCCATTTATGCTGCCTTTTTTTTACATTCATCGGGCTCAAATTTCATTCCTGTTTCCATTTGCAATATCGGGAGCTTCAATAATAACTTGATCATTTGGAATGAGCTTCACAAAAATAAGCTTAGTTTGAAAATTTAAATCTCTCCCTGGCTGGTGAGATTTCTAATTCAAATTGAGAGAAAATGAGACTAAAAAACCTTTATAAAAAATAAAAATTGCACTTGTTTCAGAATGCCACGTCATGCGCTAGAGCGATCACTAAATGAACATTAAAATTAGATAGCCATAGGAAACAATCGAAATAACAAGATTTATAGTGAATGCAATAATTATCTTATTATATTACCCTGTCTATAGTTTACATTATATAATCAAATATTAATTATTAGTTATTTTTAATACTGTCGATTACACATGTTCTGCGCCCCCCCCCTCCCTCTCGTATGGATAGTAATACCGCCTTAGTCCCAGCTCCTACTGTAAATAATACGTCCGTGTGACACTGTTATTACAGATCTCCCAACTGACACTATGGCCATCAAACTGGGGTTCGCTGTCCTGGCCACTGTACTGTTGCTAGTCTGTCTACAAGATGAGACGATGGCTAACTTTCAGGATGTTTGCTATGATGACCTGGATATGTGTGAGAAGTAAGTCAACGCAAGTGCACAACTTCTCTACATACTTGTACACAATATTCGTGTACTCAACTGCTACGTACATATATATATATATATATATATATATATATATATATATATATATATATATATATATATATATATAAGAATATGTCTATTTATGTGTATGTGGGGACATTATCCCACCCTCATCAATTATATCCCCCGGAGTAATTACCCCCCCCCCCCCCTTGTCAGTTACCCCCCCTCCCGGTCGTTACTTGCGGTAGGGCTAGGGTTAGTGTTTGGGTTAGATTTAGGCTTAGGTTAGACTTAAGTCTACGGTAGGGGTTGGGTTTAGTTTTCGGCTGAGGTGAATGCTTATGTTTTTGCTTAAGGTTAGGATTAGGGCAAGATATAGGTCTAGAGTTGGGTTAGGTTTTGGTTTTGGTTTAGCTTTAATTATAGTGTTGGAGTTTGGGGTTATGTATAGGGTAAGGAAGCGTGAGCATTGGGGAGTATGACGGGGTGATTACTTAGGGTTTAGTTGACAAGGTGGGGGGGGGGGACTGCTCCGGAGGGTAAAGTTATCAATGTCCAATGGTTATATTGTCGGGGGCGGCAATCTCTTAAGTGTATGTGTAAGTGTAAGTGAATATATGATTTTTTGGGTTAAATTTGATTATGCATGCTATGTTTAGTACTTTCATATATTTTTGACATATTCCACAGCATCGGCCTCGTATTTCCTCTGTCACGATGTAGTATTGAGTGTAAAAAAATGGATCAGTTCACCAATGGTGAATGTCTCCAAGATTGCACTCTACCAGACTCTCGTACTGAAGGCTACAGGTGTCACTGCTCATAAACCCTCACATGGAATTCAACTAAAACATGAAACATTAATAAAATAGTGAAATAAACTAAGGGAAAAAATCTCTAGTTAAGAGAGCTATGGAGTTTTGTTATAAATTTTGTATTGTATTACTTCTGTAATTTTAGGAAATTTAAAATTCTTTAGTTAATAAACAGCGCAATAATGTTTAGTTTACCTAAAGTTAGCTGATGTTTCTTTGATTGAATAAAGTATTGCAACTGAATAATATTGCATTGGATTACCGTTGTTCTCCCCCCCCCCATCTTTTCCCCCCTCCTTTAGTATCCAAAGGCGTAGCTAGGGTAGAGCCCGTGGGGCGGCCGTCTAGGTCGCCTAAAGGGGTAGAAAAAAAATATAAAAAGCTAGTCCTGAGAAGCATTACTACGTCAGCACAGTCAAATAAAATAATAAACTGCTACTTGACTTTGCAGATTGATTTCTTAAATTGGTGGTGTTACGTCAACGCGAAAAACAAAGTTTAAATTAATTAAATATAAAACGAGATGGGGGGAGCAACATTTATAGTTCGCCCTTGGTGTCGGAATGGGTCGTTACGACTCTGTATGTATTGTAAGAGATGATGCTGGCAAGTGTTGTAAAAAATGAAACACTAAACTATTGTAGTTTTTTTTTAATTTAATTTTTTGTAATACTTATAAAGCATTGTGCCAAGTCCCCGCCCCACCCCAATGAAATCACACCCAAGCCTACAATCCCTCCCCCCCCCTCAACTAAAAATTGCAGTTTTATTTAACCATTGACTTCTTTCTAAAATATTGACTCAGCTCGGTTATCATACTCATAGAGTGTATAAGTCAATGTCTATTACAGTTAATAAAATGGGCTAACTTAAGTTTTTAACATTAATTTTTTTTAACGCAAACAGCATACTATATGACATTTCCCCCCCCCCCCCCCATCAATCTTTCACATCACATATCGTCACAAAAATATGGACCGCCCCTAGAAGTGTATAATAATTTATCAATGAAGTACCACCTTTATAGTGTGTTGATAACGCGATACAGTACATTAAATGGATACAGCAGCAAGATGAGACAAGTTGTTCTTACTCTCAGAAACAACGCCACATTGGAAATGGAATAAAACACACTTAAAATATAAATGTATATATAATTCTCTTCATGGGGACCATAGACGACACCACGTCAGTAGCGTAGCGAGGGGGGGGGGGGGGACACATGTCCCCGGGCGCCGACCTTAGGGGGCGCCAAAGTGGGTTGGAAAAATAAATTGAATGGTTGAGGGGGTGTAAATTGAAAGTTTGAGGGGGGGGGGGTGCAAATGAAAATCTTGAGGGGGGTGCAAATCGAAAGTCTGATGGGGGGGGGGGGGGTGCAAATCAAAATCTTGAGGGGGGGGGGTGCAAATCGAAAAGTTTGTCCCCGGGCGCCAAGAAGGGTTGCTACGCCTATGCACCACGCAGCTTAGCAACAACCCTCATCCCCAACTGTCAGGTGAGCTGTGGTTCACTCCGAATGTTTACAATCGTAGAGCCAGGTCGGCTATTAGGGGCAGGGGCAGATAGTGTAGATTTAAAAAAGGGGGGGTAATAACAATATCTGCCATAACTATTCATTGTCGTCTGTAAACTGTCGTCACGGACGGCTGCTTTCACGGAGTTCGCGGGAGGGTTGGAGGTGGGAAGGGAGGGTGAGGATAATCGTCTTTATTAGCTACTGATAGTGTTTTAAAGCAAAACATTTTCAGTCGCAGCATTGGTAGTGAATTATGAATTAAGGGGTCATCCATAAATGACGTCACGCTTTTTTTGGACGATTTTTACCTTCCCCCCCCCCCTTTCCCACGTCACCACAAAAAAGCCAGACACCCCCCCCTAAAGTGACGTCACACCTCAGCCTACAACCCCTTCAAAATTACTGTTGAATTTTTCTTAAAACATCGATATTTTCCAAAATCTTGTCTGAACTCTCTCAACATAGAGTCTTAAATCAATTTCTATTATAATTCATTAAAACAGTTGTCTAAAAAATGCGAAACAACGGCTAAAATTCGTTTTCTAACTTTGCTTTTTTATAATGCAAAAGTGTGACGTCCCACCAACTGACCCCCCCCCCCCCCCTCCCCTCATTACACACTGTCACAAATTTACAGACTCCCCCCTCCTCCCTACGTCATTTATGATGGCGGACACTGGTAAAAGTATATATTGTCTATATATATATTACATTTCTTTCGGGGGGGGGGGGGGGGGGAGTGGAGTGTATGGGGGACTCCGCCTGCCCCCCCCCCCCTACCATAAGAGATGCCTGGAAAAAACTCTGGTGCAAGGTTCAGCCGCCTGGTATTTGACCATAGGTGATTGGAGATGGGCTGATAAGACCTGTGAGCAGTTACTATGACTGTGGTAGACCGTTAGGGATTTTGTCTTGTCTTGTATAGAGTTTCTTCCATGCATCTCTTTTTACCCCCTCCCCCCCCCCACCCCCCCGAACGAAATTTATATAATTTATATAGAAAATATATACTTTTAACAGTGTCCGCCACCCCCCCCCCCCCCGAAGAAAGTCTACCGCCCCCCCCCCCCCGAAAATTTCAAGTGCCCCCCCCGGAGAAAAAAGTCTGGGAAGAAACATTGGTCTTGTAGTAGTCGGATATGAAGGACCTTAATACCTTAATACTACAGCAACACAGATCAGCTATCACTGACTGTTGGGACAGCTTGTGACAGCTAGACTGCAAACCCGTAAGTCTCGAGTCAGTAGAATGTCAATGTGTTCACCAAGCTCTCTCACGTTGTAAAGTGAAGGTGGGTGGTCATAATGCTAACCACACTATCCCTTCATGTGCCGAGATCACAGAAACGGGTGAACTTTTCTTCACTTGCCCACTTTAAAACAAAAAAAAATTCCTTTTTGTATTATATTATTTCAATTCATCAAGTTTGCCACATGATTACTACAGAAAGTATAATCATTTAATAAAAACTTAAATGTTAAAATCTGAAGCTGTGTTCAATAACTAGTGGTTTGATGATTTTGGCCTGTGGTATCTTTGTTTTTTTATGTGACTATTTATATTTTTTATGTATTAGCTGAGAACATTTAAAAAGGCATAAATATTACTGGACAGAGTAAAAGAAAACAAGTTAATTAAAAAGTCTAGTGACATTTAAGCGCAATTTCCTTATGTTATCTAAAAATAGCTCTGTCGTAGCGTAAATCAAGAGCAGGGTTAGTAAGACCATTGGTTAAAATACATGTTTTATTTACAATAGAGTTACATGACTAAAAACCATTGCGCGCCTAGCTACTGAACGTGATGACGCAGCCATTGAACGTGATGGCGCAGCTATTGAACGTGATGACGCGTGTGGTGTGGTTGGAAAAAATGCCTACTAATTCGGTCAAAATTTGAATTAATTCAAAAAATTTTTTGTGACCGAACGAAAGGATATTTTTGAAAACTTTCTTCGGCAATATTGTTCTAAATTATGGCAGGAATCGATTGGTACATGTTTCAAGTCGCTAAGTTGTCTGGTTGCCGAGATATGGGCCAAAAACTGCATTTTTAAGAGGTTTTTTTGGCTTTTCCGGGAAATTCATGAAAGAAACCCGGAATTTTTATGGCCTATGCTCATCCTCGTAACTTGCTTAACATAATTGCTTTTGGAACTAGTCCTCGATATTGCTTCGTTGAGGAGGAGATACGACTTAAAGCTGCGGACACACATTCATACATTCATCCATCCATCCAGAAATGACGGGTTAATAAACGCAATTCTCCAGAATGGAAATTGCGCTAAAAAGCAAAGAGAAGGTATGAAAATCATGAATGAATTTTGTAAATGGCCCATGTTTTATGGGGAATGGAGTGGTCTAGTGGTAGAGAGCTGGACTGCAACCCGTAAATCTTGAGTTCGAAACAGGGTTCAAGTCAGTAGACCGTCCCTTAGTCCACCTAACTCTTGTTAGGGAAACTAAAGGCGGCTGAGTATAGTGTTGACCACACTATACCTTCATATGCCGAGGTCACAGGAACAAGTGAACTCTACTTCACTTGCCCTATACACCATCAGGTTTCAAAAGGGAACTTTACATGTTTTATGGTGAGTTGAAAAAGGTGAAGAAGAATAAGAAGAAATCTCTCACTTATTGTCAGTGTGTCCTTAGTGGCTGTAAGCAACCAACTGCAAGCTATTATTTTTACAACTGGTTTGTGTATGTGAAAATAATGTACTGTGTTCATGTTTTTCTAGAATATAAAGTGGTTATTGTCACGGTGTTGTTTATAAAAACAATTACACTTTAGTTCTCATTGTCTTATAACATTTTTAATTAGTGCTTTTGTTGAGATACTGATCTTAAGTGTGAGACTTTCTAATTTAAATTTTTTTAGTAAACTATGCCACTAATTGTTGTCTGATGAAAAAGTTTTTTGAAAAAAAATCATTTAATTGTTTGAATTGAACATTACAAAGAAATTATTATATTTAAATTTTTATTACTAGACTAGGGCTAATTTTGCAAAACTTTTGTGAACATTTTACTTTCTTCTTCCTAGTAAACAAATCAATTGATCTACATAGATAATTCATAATATATTAACATATACTATATTATTTTTTCTGCTCAATAATTACCATGAATTGGAGCTCAGATAAGTTTCAGAGGAATTAACAATTTTCTAAAAATAATTTAAGATATTACAAGTTATCAATTTTACATAAGACAAATATCAAGGGAGATAATGAGAATTAACTTGTATTTGTTTTACTAACTATTCCCCTTTCTCATGGAATTTTGTTTATTTTCATTGTAAATTTTGTTTTTTACACAAGGTTAATAAAGTTACTAAAGCAAAGTAATATCTTATATATGTACGCCAGGTAATGGTGATCCTAATCACAGTTATAAAAAAGAAATATGAATCGCCGTTTGCTTTAAGCTAATTTCCTGCAAATTTAAAAAATTTTGTATCAGCGAAAAAACACCTTAAGATACTAAAAAAATGCATTAACTTACTTTTTTCTTACATAATAAATACCTATAGCTGACTACCCCAAGATTTAAATAAGCTATAAATTTACCAAGATTCATGTCTCCGACATATATATTAGACAAGCCGAGGTAATTCTACTAACAGAAAAAAACTTAAAACTTGAGTTTTGAGAAAAATTACATAAGTTTTGAAATAACAAAAATAACGTTTAATTATACAAAAATACCATAACATTTATTTACAAAGCACATCCATAAAAAAGCAGTGTTTAAATGTTAAAACATCCAGGAGAATAGGTATAACCCTCCTTGCACTCATACACATGCTCCTCAAGATGTCTCTTTTTCTTGTTTTTTTCTGTTCCAGAAAGCCCAGCTTGCACTTTCTATATGTTGCTGCATTTATGCTGTTGCATTGTTATTGTTTACAGAGCTTCACTGGCATGCAAACCTGTCAACTGCTAATATTTTAGCCATACATGACTGCAGTGTCATAGAATCGATTGCGAGCTTTGAAACAAACAAGGTCTTAGGGTAAATGTTGTTATATTAGTAAGTTCATGTTCTAACTGGCATTGTACAGTAGAGAACAGATTGGTTTCACAGCCAAGTAAGTGATTTTTTCACGCTGCTCATAGCTACTGTGATACATGATCAATCTCAATGAAATTGTCCACTTTTCAAAACCTTTGATTACATATCATAAACACTTATCACCAACTATGCAAAACCTGTACCCAGGTGCTTTGTCAGTGCTATATAATATATGGTCAAATCCAACCCTTGTTTTATTTTAATAACATCAGGGACATTGTCTTTTAGACTATTTTACATATATGTTGGTAATCTTTTTATCACTGCATTTGTGAATGTGCAATTCAATGCCATTGTGCTGGGTACATTAAAGTAAAAAAAATAATTCAGGGCATTAAAAATAGTGTTGTGGTCTATGAAGTCTTGTTTTTTGACTGGAGTAAGTCAAATAATTTAGTGCTATGGTTAGAAGTCTTCTTTTGTGACTGGATTAAGTCACATAATGTAGTGCTGTAACAACAACTAGCTAGCCAGGGCTGCTGCTATATAAGCAAGGCCAACAGTTTTGGCTATTTTGTAAAATGTCTTGCAGTGTATCTGATATGGCACATTCTTGAATCACAAAACAGTTTAAGATTTTCATAAACAATACCAATGTGTCCTTGCAATCAAGTACACTTTTATGGTTGATGTCATGTTTGTTAACTAGGTGTTGGTTGATGTCATGTTTGTTGACTAGATGTGATGTCCATGTAAGTCTTAAAGCAAGTCCATTTGAACATTTAACTGCCTTTTGAAGATTGTCTACATGCGACTGTAGCTGGCAGACAAAGCAAGCAACTTGTATGAATCCAGAAGTAACTGAAGAAATATTACATCAGGGATTGAAATAGAGAACATTTTATTTGGCTCTACTATAGTTCAGCGGCTCTGGTCACTTCAATGGCAGGATCAACAAATCACCTAAAGAAATATAAATAAACAACTATAGAAACACTATTAATCTTTACACTAGTTAGAAGTATTTTGTGTAAAGTATATATTATTATGCATATGGTATGTAGACTTAATTAATAAATTAAATAACGGTCATCTACAATTTGCATAATAAGTTAAAAATTAATTAAGAAATAACTGATTAATTACTAATAACAACAGTAAAAAAATTAGTTAATTATTCCATGATTGCACATTTTGTAATTCATAACTATAAAGTAAGAAAAGACGTAGATCTAGAATATTCCTAGAAATGGTTATTATACATTGGTACCTCAAAATACAAGTTTAATTCCTTCCTTAACATTGCTCGTATGTCAAATATCTCCTATCTCAAAACAAATTTTTCCATTAAAATCAATTGAAATGCTATTGATCTGTTGTTGACCCCAAATTGCCACCCCAGTTTTTTTGTTACATTATCTTTTAACAGAGAAAAGTGTATTCATACTGTCAAATATTGTTTAATCTATATATATATATATATATATATATATATATATATATATATATATATATATATATATATATATATATATATATATATATCAATGAAAGTTTGTGCGTGTGTGTGTCTTTTATGCATTACTACAATTTTTATGTGATAACCAGGAAACTTTAGGAAGTTGTTGAGAATACTCCTGGAAGAGTTTCTGCTAGAATAAAAAGTAGGGCGAGATTCAATTCTCACAGGCATTCAATTCTTCTTTCTAAACAATATGTAAAATAAAAGTCAATTGCGGTTTGACATCCTTTATCCGATCGCTATGAAACTATGTTGAGAATACTCCAGGTATGGTGTATGCAAAAGAATTATTTTTTTTTATTTGGCAAGGGTGGCTCCCTGGAAAAGTGTGATTTTTTTATATATATATATAAGGTATATAAGAAACAAAAGTTTCTGCAGAAAAAAAAATTAAAATTTCTTATAAGCGGCGCCCGGGAAGGTGCGATTTTTGTCAATACTCAGTTTGGCGCCTAGAACAGCACTTGGTATCTGTTAATTGGGCATCACTGGACAGCAATAATTGATGTATATATCAGTGTTTGCTGAGTGGTATAGGCAAAATGGTGCCCGACAAATAAGATCCAAGAAATATAGCGCAGGCATTGTTTACATTTAAATAACTCAGTGTTAGAAAACAAAGTCAAATGTCTAAGAATATATGATTGGTTACGCACTTATGAATCCTTCTTAAGATATTAACTCAGACTTTCTTTGAAGACAGAGGCGATGCATAGGATTGGGCATGCACGCTAGTAGCATAATATAAGATAATGCAAACAGGGGGAGGTGTAGGTACAAATACAATGTAGGGTGGCTGAGAGCTTCACTTCATCATTCACTTACTGTTAATTCTAAACTGTTTCTTTCACTTTAATTTACTTAATTATTACACTCTTACTGTTACGCTTTATCACTAATGTTAACGTTTTTTAATAGGCCTTTACGCTTAATTTTCGCCACAGATTTTCTCTACACTGATTTTTTCACCTAAGTTTTTAGCAGTTAAAACTGTCAAAGGGTTTTTCCTTTCCCTATCAGAATGTTTTTGAAATGAGTTTGAGTTAGGTAAGTGTCATTAATTTAAATAACTATAGATCTATTTATGATGTATAATGATTATTTTTCAGTTGCAACTTTTTGAAGGGTGTATCTTCTCTACGAATTGTTAAAACAGCTAATTGTTTATTTGTTACTCCTGTCTAAAATTTTGCTCGATTGCCAAACCAAATTTTAGCTAAAATATCTTTAATATAATGTCAGGGCATTGGTATGTTGGGTACCACTATTAGTACTGTACTTATTAGACTAGTTACACTAGTTAGCTTTTGTAACTAAACTAGATCTAGATAGCTTTACTAGTTTAGTCTAGATAAAGAAGTAGATTTAGTACTTATTTATAACTAAGTCATATACTACTTATATAGACTTAAAACTTAGGATGTTGGGAAATTGTGAGAAGTGAAATGGGAAATGGCGAGGCGATAAACTGCGAGAAGAAAATGTGAGACATACCTGCGGAAGGTAAACAGAGAGACACAGTTTGCGAAAAAAATGTGTTTCATGTTTTTTTTTTAGTTATAAACTAAAGAAGCCGATATATCATGAACGTTGTGTGTCGTTCTTTTTACTTTCTCATTTATACAGAGTATAGAGAATGTCTTGTAATTGTGCAAAAAAAAAAAAAAAAAGTCGAGATTTTTACAAATCTCGACGTTTTACACCTCACTTATACGGAAAAACATAATTTTGCAATCTTGTCCGTATGTCTGTGTGTGTGTCTGTCTGTCTGTCTATCTGTGTGTAAACGAGATAACAGCTAGGTTGATGAAATTTCATATATTGGTATTATATCAAAATCGTAGATCCGTATTAAATTTTTAGCGATTTCCGACTACCGGAAGTGGTACTTTTTCTACTTTGAATTTTTCAAAAGCCTATAACTTGAGTACTATTTCAGATAGATAAATGAAATTTCACATGTAAGTAAAAGATCTAATTCTCTACCTTCTATCAAATTATGAGTAATTTCCTTTGACCAGAAGTACTAATTTACGCTATTTCCGATTTCTCAAAAAACGCATGTAAATTTACAAAGAACTAATAATATTGCAAACTATTATGCACTTTTTGCTTTGGCATTGGCTTGGCTTTTTTTTACTAGATTGTATTCTATTTTTAAAAGTTTAAGTAAACAAAAATTATTCTATTTTTCTAAGTTTAAGTAAACAAAAATCATGTCTATTTTCAGAGTTGCCATCCCACGTAGTGTTATATATTATATTAGAATATTCGAGAAAGTTTAGGGGAGATCACTCCCGGTTTATTTAAAAAAATCTAGAATCTAGTTTTGATTTTTTATATAAAGGCCCTAGATTCTATTATAGATTCTATATGACCGCCCCTTCTCGTTTTCTTGTCAGCGGGAGAAAAAACCCTAGGGCCTAGGCTACTAACTATTAACTATTAGTTAATTAGTATTTAGTAAGTATTTACTGTTTAGGCCTAATTTAGTAATTATTAATTATAATAATTAATTAATAGATCTAGGATCTAGATCTATCTCTAGCTAGATCTAGATCTACTTTTATTTTTATGTCTTTTAAGTTTACCAACTCTAGATCTAGATAGACTAGATTTAATCTAGATCTAGAAAAATCTAGTACTAAAATCTAGATCTAGTAGATTAGTCTCTTTTACTCTTTACTCTTCAGACTAAAAATAAAATCTAATCTAGATCTAGAATAGTCTGAATAGATGATCTAGAATCTAGTAGATCTAGATTCTAGATCTACTAGAATCTAGATCTAGATTTCTAGATCTAGATCTAGATCTAGACTCTAGTCTAGAATAGAATACTCTAGAATCTTCTAGATCTAGATCTAGATCTAGATTTTTCTAGATTTCTAGATTAGATCTAGACTTCTAGATCTAGATCTAGATTCTAGAATCTAGACTCTAACTTCTAACTAAGCCGAGTCTAAGCTCTAAGTCTAGACAAGATCGATCTAGATCTAGAATAGATCTAGATTTCTAGACTTAGACTCTACGTCTAAGACTCTGTCACTCTAGGCTCTAGATCTAATCATTTGTGAATATACTTGATAAAGATTATTATATTATAGATAGATCTAGTGATGAACCTCGGCCTGTTCGAAGTCGAAACTGACAAAAAATAAAAGTAAACAATTGTGTGCGCTTGCGCAGAGAAATATTTACCGGGGGGTGTGCCTGTCTAGGTCAGCTTTTGTCCAATCAAAATAAGTGAAAAAAACCTTCACTGAAACTTAATGATAACATTCTTTTTTGAAGCATTGGACTTAATAAAAGGCTAAGCCTAACTTAAATACAGCTTTTGAATATACACAGTTGACCGATACTCAGAGTGACGTTTCCAACAATGTATAGCATTACACTTTTTAATGATTTGGCTAAACAGTTGCTTACAAAGAAGCTTTGTTATATTTAAGTTTGTTTTATAAAGTAGGTACTAGAATCTAGATCTATGTACTGGTACTGCCTAAACATTTTACTTTACATAGTACATAGGGGACGGGATGTTAATTAAAATTTTGTCTCAAGCGAGCAAAAACACTGTATAAACTGAGTATAATATTGACGATAATCTAATCAACAAAAGATTTACGGTAATAGCTTAGAAATACTTCAGTGACACTCTCACAACCATACAGAGGTTTCGACCAGCGACTACCAGCTGAAGATTTTCTTTAATATATCAAGAGCTGACTAATCTTTTATTGGTGTTTATTTAGCCAAAAAACATTTGGCGTACAAAGAAATATATTTACTTTCGAACCGAACTCGAGACCGAATGTAGAAGCTCCTCGTCCAAATAAAATTAATATCTACATTCATCCTGGTTTTCAACATACACGTTATTTATATAATATTCTATACATATTTAATATACATTTATAACCATTTTGAATTTCTGTTACTTGTATTAATTTGTAAATATTAAAGTGTGTTTTATGAATATAATACTCAACTCTTTGAATAAAACTTTATCTATAATTTTATATAAATAAAGATACATATAATTCAATGACGGTTGTTTCCCTTACATAAAAAGTTATGATAGTTATTTCCCCTGAAATGCAATAATAATTTCTGTTCCTTTATTCAAAAGATTTTTATATTATTTCAATTTTAAATTAAAATGCAACCCTACACGCACAGTAATTATCTACTATTTCTAATCTACATCCTAAATAATAAATAAAAATAAAATTAAAAAGTATGGCATTTGTCAATGTTGCGGACTGCCAAACTTTTGCTAGTAGATATGAATCGATAAAATTATCTGTATTGCTGTTATATTTGCTTTATTAAATAAGTTTCTTTAATACTTTCTTCTCCTGGAGGGGGGAGGGATGGGGTCGGCACTTGAGACTTTCGGGTCATGGGGGGGGGGGGGGACTAAATTTTCTGGATGGGGGCCCACCCAGAAAAGTATGGATTTTTTTCGCTCCTTAGTTATTTTACATATTTAAGCAACCAAACCTATTATTAAAGAAAGAAGGCTTATTTTATTTTCTTAAATTCAGGGGATTTAAATGCTTGTTGCAGAGGCGTAGCGACCCTTTCCGGCGCTCGGGGACAAACTTTCGATTTGCACCCCCCCCCCCCCTCGAACTTTTCATTTGCACCCCACCCCCCCCCGCCCTCAAACTTTCGATTTGCACCCCCCCTCGAACTTTTCATTTGCAGCCCCCCCCCCCCTCAAACTTTCAATTTGGCGCCCCCCCCCTAGGGTCGGCGCCCGGGGACATAAAGGTTTTTTAAAAATTTTTTGTCTACCAAGTCTTTATGTTCGAGGTCTGCATAGCTAATGCCACATTACAGCCCAACGCTGTAAACAATACTCGTCATTAAACTCTGTAAACAATACTCGTCATTAAAATCCTCCCTCGTCTTGCGAAATTTCTGCGGCAGCCCGTAAAGTGATAAATAGCCTATTGACTAAGTAATTGATCGTATTTTTAAATGGTGTGTGAGATCGGCGATACGAGAGCGGTTTTACTTTCAAATAAGAACGTTTTCGAGTAACACTTACCCCGATTAATTTTAGTCATTACATTAGTAACGCGGTAAGTTCTTGGGAAAATATTTTTTAATATTTGAAAAGGGATCAGCAGCGCTATTTTTAAAAATTAACATATTCATGTGATTTTCAAAGTTTATAAAGTAATAGATATGAGCCTAAAAGCAAGTATGAATTCGGTATGTTCTGAAATAGTTTTAAGTACTCAGATTCAAATTTTAAGTTTAGAGCTTCAAACGAAGGTATTGTGAAATTTAAAATTGTGCTTCAAGTGAAAACAATAAATTTAAGTTGCCAAGATTTAAGTGTAATATTTTGTTTAGGAGAAAAATAACCATTAATCCATCAAAACTAATATATTTGTGTCAAAACCTACACATTTGTAGACCTTATTATACATAAGGTCTACATGTAGGCTAAGAATACTTTGCTTCCCACACCTTTTAAATTTCTATCTCTTTAGCACTATTTTTAGCGGAAAAATCATAATCGGAGAAATTATGTCGGTACATTTGTGTAAGGCCTGTATACATGCAAGCTCTACTGACTTGAATCCGGATTCGAATTTTTACAACAGACTTCTTCTTCTTCATCGTTCTTAATTTTAATGAGGAAGGGATCCCCTCCAACACAATTAAGGATACATGTCAACTGGTTATTCGGCATAGATGCCATTGACTCCGATTTCAACCTGCTTTTTATTTTGGATTTGCTTCCACAGCCTTTGTCCAACCAAGATCAAAGTACAAGGCGGCAGGTGTTTGATTTTGGAGTTGTCTCTCCTAGAAGAATGGCTGCCACAGTTCATGATCCTCATCTACCCGAGTACTACAGACTCAAGTCAACGAACAGCGTCGATTGGTCGTGTATATATATATATATATATATATATATATATATATACTAGCTGCATCCCGTGCTCCGCCACGGTAAATCTTTTTTAAATGTACCAACTTTGGAACAGAACAAAACAAACAAAAACAACACAAACACAAAAAACACAACCACAACCACAACACAACCACAACACAACCACAACTTTAACACAGCCACAACACAACCACAACACAACCACAACACAACCAAAAAACAACCACAACACAACCACAACAAAACCACAACATAACCACAACACAACCACAACCACAAACAAAACACAACCACAACACAACCACAACTACAACACAACCACAACCACAACACAACCACAACAAAAACACAACCACAACACAACCACAACACAACCAAAAATCAACCACAACACAACCAAAAAACAACCACAACACAACCAAAAAACAACCACAACACAACCACAACACAACCAAAAAAAAAAAAAACAACACAACCACAACATTAGAATCACCACCAAACAACACGCTTTTTTAGGCGTCCGCGCCCAAAGAGAGCCTTTCCGACATTAAAATTTAAGTCACATAAATAGATCCTACTCAATAACTTATAATAAAACAATGCGATGCAAATGAATGTACGGCAAGTGGTGTTTACTTTTATGGTTCTAAGAAAACACATTGGCAATGTAATTAGAATTACCACCGAAAAACACGCTTTTCCCAGGCGTCCGCGCCTAGAGAGAGTCTTTCCAGCATTCTCTACACTATAATTATAAAATTTCACCATCTGTTAACACCAAAAAACAAAAACAAAAAATAGTGATTTTGAGAAATGATAGACTAATTAGAAAATAGTATAAATAATCTTAACATTTTTCTCTTTTAATTATGAACCTTAACATAGACTAATCAATGCGGTAGTAACAAAAAAAAAGATTAACTTAAATTATTGTTGAGTTAAATATATTTTCAAATTACCTCCCTTGAAAAAATTACCACACAAAAAAAAGTTGAATTAATTAGTTTTTTCGACCTACTTTTATGGAAATGTATCCATTTTTTCTAGGAATATAAACTAAAATGATATTTGACGTTGATTTTTTTAATATGTTTTAGCAATGTGCGAATATTTAATATTTTCATAACGTTATGCAAAAAAGTAAACACAGTGGCATTTATAAAATAGCTCTATGCCGTTATATAAACAAACTCTACTCTAATTCTTATAATAAGACACTGCGGTGCACTGAAAAGCACAGCATGGTGCGAATGTTTACTTTTATGGTTCCAAAAGCTATAGCGATGACAGAAGGAAGGAAGGACTGACACACGCTCAGCCCGCTTATATTATAGACTAGCTGCATCCCGTGCTCCGCCACGGTAAATCTTTTTTAAATGTACCAACTTGGGAACAGAACAAAACAAACAAAAACAACACAAACACAAAAAACACAACCACAAACACAACACAACCACAACACAACCACAACACAACCACAACACAACCACAACACAACCACAACACAACCACAACAAAACCACAACACAACCACAACACAACCACAACAAAACTACAACACAACCACAATACAACCACAACACAACCACAACCACAACACAACCACAACAGAACTACAACACAACCACAACACAACCACAACTTCAACACAACCACAACACAGCCACAACACAACCACAACACAACCACAACACAACCACAACCACAACTACAACACAACCACAACCACAACAAAAACACAACCACAACACAGCCACAACGCAACCACAAAACAACCACAACACAACCAAAAATCAACCACAACACAACCACAACACAACCAAAAAACAACCACAACACAACCAAAAAACAACCACAACACAACCACAACACAACCAAAAAAAAAAACAACAACACAACCACAACATTAGAATCACCACCAAACAACACGCTTTTTTAGGCGTCCGCGCCCAAAGACAGCCTTTCCAACATTAAAAATTTAAGTCACATAAATAGATTCTACTCCATAACTTACAATAAAACAATGCGATGCAAATGAATGTACGGCAAGTGGTGTTTACTTTTATGGTTCTAAGAAAACACATTGGCAATGTAATTAGAATTACCACCGAAAAACACGCTTTTCCCAGGCGTCCGCGCCTAGAGAGAGTCTTTCCAGCATTCTCTATACTATAATTATAAAATTTCACCATCTGTTAACACCAAAAAACAAAAACAAAACATAGTGATTTTGAGAAATGATAGACTAATTAGAAAATAGTATAAATAATCTTAACATTTTTCTCTTTTAATTATGAACCTTAACATAGACTAATCAATGCGGTAGTAATAAAAAAAAAGATTAACTTAAATTATTGTTGAGTTAAATATATTTTCAAATTACCTCCCTTGAAAAAATTACCACAAAAAAAAAGTTGAATTAATTAGTTTTTTCGACCTACTTTTATGGAAATGTATCCACTTTTTCTGGGAACCTAAACGAAAATGATATTTGACATTAATCTTTTTAATACGTTTTAGCAGTTTGCGTGTATTTAATATTTTCTTGACGTTATGCGAAAGAGTAAAAACCGTGGCAACTATAAAATAGCTCTATGCCGCTATATAAACAAACCCTACTCTATTACTTATAATAAGACACTGCGGTGCACTGAAAAGCACTGCATGGTGCGAATGTTTACTTTTATGGTTCCAAAAGCTATAGCGATGACAGAAGGAAGGAAGGACTGACACACGCTCAGCCCGCTTATATTATAGATATATAAACATACAAAGTAAAAAACAGTGGTATTATTATCATTTGTATTGGGTTAATTAAAAGGCACCGTGAAACGAAAGTCGCTGGTCAGAGTAATCACGGGCGAGTAAATGATCAATTACATAAATACTCATGATTTAATCGTGCGTCACTAGTTGTATCTTATCAGGGCCGCCGCTACCTATAAGGCGAACTAGAGGGGGGGGGGGCGCCAAAATGGGTTGGAAAAACCAATTGAGAGTTTGAGGGGGGGGGGGATTGCAAAACGAAAGTTTGTCCCCGGGCGCCGGGAAGGGTCGCTACGCCTCTGATATTATACGTGGGCACAGAAAAAATTGCGGGGCGGGGGGGGGGGGGGGGCGCTTTTAATAAGTTAAGCCTAGGGCGCTAAATAACCTGGCGCCGGCACTGTATCTAATAATATAAGTTGATGTGCAACGTAGATTGTAAAGCACCTGTTACTGAACTAATGCACGATGTATAATGTTGATTTATCGATAAGTAATTCCAGTATAACAAGACAGGCCCTTACCTGGAATCCACAGGGCAGGAGGAGGAGATGTAGACCAAGAAAGACCTGGAGACGTGACCTGGAAGAAGATACCAAGAAGATTGGATACACCTGGGGACAGTTGGAGAGACTAGCCCAGGACAGAGACGTCTGGAAAGCCTATGTCCCAGGGGGGACGACAGAACAGTGACATAGCGGAGAGGGGGGGGGGCGGGGATGCGGAAAGCACCGGGTGACACCAAGGCAAAACAAAACAGCAAAATATATAGAGAAAAATGATAATTCCACTTAATTAAGTGATTAATTCGAGTGTTAAATAGTCTTTGAAGAGGTGCAAATCGAAAGTTTGAGGATGAGGGGGTCGCAAATCGAAAATTGAAAGTTTGTCCCCGTGAAGGGTCGCTACGCCTCTGGGGGGTGACACCATTTAGTGCCGCACCGGGTTACATCCGACCTCGCTACGCCACTGCGACAGGCAAACCTAACCTAACCTATTTCCATCAGTCTGATGTATACTAATAACTACCTCACAATAACACACTTTTAGTATTTAAAACAGTAAGCCTATATTGTATAATCAGGTTAATCCAATAATAATAACTTCCATTTCCAGCCTAAACGTCCATGCCTGGAGTAGAGTTCACCTGTTTCTGTGACCTTGGCATACAGGGGGATAGTGTCGTCAGAACTATTCCCAGCCGTCCGTTTGCATGAATTCGAAATATGCGCGTATGGACCATTTTCCGAATACGCAAATGCACGAAAGCCACATGCCCGATGGTTTTTAAGATTTTTTCTGCGTCTGAGAAAGTGATTGGGAAGGTGTGGTTTTAATTTTACAAAATAATGTTATGATAGTGGATAAAGGGAATATCTGAAAAATTTCGATAGGTGATATATATATATATATATATATATATATATATATATATATATATATATATATATATATATATATATATATATATATATATATATATATATATATATATGACTTGTAATTTATAAATAAAAATATTGAGGCAAACATATCAGTGCTGTAAGTTAATGGTTTGACGTGTAAATACAACCGGTAACTACACTAAAAAAACACCGGCACTTAAAATAATACAGAGACACAAACTCTAACAGATACATGAAAACAGCACACAAACATATGTTGCACCAGACAAATGCAACATTTCATCATTGTGTCTCAAAGGTCATAAGATTTGAAACTCAGTGGAGCGTGTTTGAAGGACGAGCCAAGGAAATAGCTGAAGCGTTCAAGACATTGAGCATTGCGTCTGTAAAGACAAAAGAATGTTGTTTGAAAAAAAAATCAATAAAAATAATTAGGTCGTTTACGTCATTGAAATTAGATCGTGTTGCGTCTGAAAAGATGACGTTAATCTTTGGCTTGTTATAAAGAAGACGGTCATTTATTGTATTTTATTGTTGTTTATCACTAAAAGATTTATATTGTTGTTTATCACTAAAAGATTTATATATTTTCGCTGTTGTAAAATATGTTTACTTATAGTCTACAAATTAATATTGGTTACAGTTGTATTTGTCTAAACATACATATAGATTATCCACCTTCAAAAAAGCATTAGTGTCTCGTTTAAGAGGCTTAGTATTGTAATTATATACTTAGGCAGACAAACCAGCTCCGTAGTGGTAAAATCCCTTAAGGAGACATGGCTTAATGTCTTGGCAGGAGAGAGATAGAATAGTTTAGGTCAGCTAGACATTGATCAAGCAGAACCAAGAAGTAAGAACCAACAGCATTGCCCCACCAATAGGGCTGGTAAGTAGGTCACCAACCAGCTCTACGGCTCAATAAAACCTGTATAGACTTGGTTGGTGACCTACTTACCGGCCCTATTAGAGACAAACTACCCGTCACACGTGGTGGTCAGCTGATCAACCCGAGGGTTGGATCATTGTTAGGAGATAGTTAAGTTGGACTTGAAGTGTAGAATAGTTGAGGTAGAGATAAGATAGTAGAAGTCAAGTTTAGGTGACGGGTGTTTAGAAGTAATTAGAATTTTTAGTTCATAAAAAAAAACTTTGACTTGTGTTTGTTGTTTATTTCACACAAAAATATGAGCAGCTTTAAGTCGATCTAGTAACCTCTATATTATTCATTACCGCGTAATTATATATATATATATATATATATATATATATATATATATATATATATATATATATATATATATATATAATATGTATATATATATATATATATATATATATATATATATATATATATATATATATATATATATATTTATATATATATTTATATATATATATATATATATATATATATATATTTATATATATATATTTATGCCTCTCTCTCTCTATCTCTCTCTCTCTCTCTATATATATATATATATATATATATATATATATATATAGTTATATATATATATATATATATATATAATATATATATATATATAACTGCGACCGAGACCATCGATATATATATATATATATATATATATATATATATATATATATATATATATATATATATATATATATATATATTCATGGCTATATATATAATCGACACACTTTCAAGACTGGTATTATAGCTTCCAAGACAGCAATATTGCAAGATAGTTCTTCGATCCATGATATATTTTAAAAGACAAAGCGTTTTTTATGCTAAACTTAAACAAAATTATTTAATAAAATAACTGTATAAAATATTAGATACCCTATGGCTAAAACTGAAAATATTATTTAAACGAGTGCGGAAAAAACTATCATATCCACGCATGGTGAAGCGAGGTACCTGGGGATGAAGTACATGCGTGGCGAAAAACCATAGGTCTAACGACCGTAAAAATGAGAAGAAAGAGATATATGTTACATGCATGTGTTCTCACACATTGCCCACTAGTAAAATTACGCCTCCCCCCCAATTACCTCAACGACTTGTTGCTACGTATTATACATATGCATATACAAACGCTGCATAGCACTGCATTGACCTAAACATACTCCTAACACTAACCATAACCGTAACCATTACTATAACCATAACCACAATCAGTATACAGAGGCGTAGCGACCCTTCCCGGGGACAAATTTTCAATTTGGCGCCCCCTCGGGAGCAAATTTTCGATTTCGCACCCCCAACCCCCTCAAAATTTCGATTTGCACCCCCCCCCCCCTTCAAACAATAATTTGTTTTTTTCAACCCATTTTGGCGCCCACTAAGGTCGGCGCCCGGGGACATATTTTACCCCCCCCCGCCACCCCCCCCCCCCTCGCTACGCCTCTGTCAGTATAGGAAAAAATTACATCAAGCCTTTAACAAGTGTACCTATGTGAGTGCATAGGTAAAGAGTGGTTAAACTCTCAAAGCAACATATTTTATTATTAAAAAGAACGCTGGTCCGGGCGGTGTTATTTTAGGGAGTGTCGACTGTCGGTGTTAAGTAAATAATGTCTGTGAGGTGATACACTAGATACTTGCATTAGATGTTTTACACGTGTTTAATATTTAGGAAAAAAAAATGAATAAGTTCGTGATTTAAACATTAAAATATACTATTTTTTTGGGTGGAAATCAAGAAATACATCGTGAAATTAACCATGGCTTGTATACAAATATAGAGCGAAGGCTAAGAAATCCGGGGCCTTTGGCTGCTGCCCTCTCTGCCCCCCGCTCTTCATGCACCACCGATGGACCGTGATTCTTGTTCAAAACAATGTTAGCTTCTTACGTCAGCATGACACAAAAATGGATATTAGAAAAATCAATACGAAAATCATTAGCTAATCAATATGTAGAAATATTTATGGTAGCAACGTCTACGACATTCCACCTCTACGTACGTGCCGTTAAAATAAGCTTACTGTTTTTTTTAATATAAATATTTAATTTCTTATAAAATGATAATGTTTACTTATTTAAAAGGATGAAAACTATAATTCCAATTTTTATAATGTATTTATGTAGAAAACAACAAGTAATTTCATGTTTAATAGTTTACAGTATTTTAATGTTTAACATATGTTGTGCACCACAAACATCTCAAGATAATTCTATTTTTCCATGTTACCAAGCTTACTCTATGCAAAACAAATGCAGCTTTAAAAAAAACAACATTAAAAACGCGATGGAAGCGTGTCATATATATATATATATATATATATATATATATATATATATATATATATATATATATATATATATATATATATATATATATATATATATATACCAGCGTGCCCGTCCCCGCGCGTTGCCGCGGGTTTAAAGATAGTCTAACGAAATATTTTAAGAGGGTTTGATCAATGAGTTACCAATCCTATATTCTTAGACGTTTGACCTTGTTTTCCCAAATTGAACTATTTACTTGTAAACAATTCGTCAGTTTACCTACACTTCTGCCAAGCATGCCCCATGGCGTGGTGTATGAGTGGAGCCCGGGGCGCTCAGGGTCACGCTTTCGGCGGGGCGCCGGCGGCAGCGTCGGTTGCAGTTTTACCGCTGAATATAGTAGTACCCATCACCCGCCATGCAGGACGCCAAATTAACAGACAACAAGTGCAATGATAGCCGCTGTGCAACTCTTGGCGCCAACCGTATATTGACAGCAATCACACATTCCCCTGCGCCGCCCATAAGAAATTTAAATATTTTTTTTCCACAGAAACGTTATCGAGAGTATTCTAACCAACTCCCCCCCCCCCTTAAAAAATAACATACGGAGTATACCAAACCAAACAAAACACAATTCCTCACAAACAAACACACCACTCTACGCCACACAACACCGTGAAACACACACCGAAACAAACATCACACAAACACGGTCTACAAGTCACCACACTTGCCATATCATCCAACAACCTGAGCCACAACAACATACACCCCGCAAACTAAAGCACACAATAAGATTCATATTCGTTAATAAACATCCCACTACCCGCACATATTAAAGCCCAAACCTAAGCCACAATTCAAATTATCTGTACCCAATCATTTATCACACACCACTCTTAAAATACCACACCATCTGTCACTGCATACGTATAGCACACTATATGGAGTGATATAACGCCCAACCACCCTCCCTCTACACTACAAACTACACTCCTTCATACGTATCCTTCAAGACACACTGCGAACACATCCAACACCCCACACAACCCCAAAACCGAAACCCTCAACCACCCAACCCCAACCCCAAACACACTGAAACTCAAAACCATGCAACCCCACTCCCCAGTCCGCAAGCAACATAAATCCCAAGACCCACACAACAATTCATGACACATGACACACCACTCTCTATAACCCCACACTAATAAACACATTCACAACACAACACACACACTGAGTAGGTTATACACAACACGACCCCGCTCTACCACGCACCCCCCCCCCCTCATCATGACTGTATGAACCACGCACCAAACCAAACCCACACTACTCCTCCCAACATCCCAAAATAGACAATACGAGCCGACCCGCTGCTTATCATACGCCGCTATTTAGTTGTTTTTTTTTCTACTTTTCAGTAATTTATAATTTGTGAATTCGACAGTACCAATGCTGCCATTTAAAATATTTGCTTAAAAACACTAACCCCCCCCCCCCCCCCACGTGAAAGCAGCCTCCTCTTAGTTACCTCCTCTAAGTTTAAAATCGTTTCAAACTAAATTATCTGCCCCTAATAGCCGTCACCAAACCCGTCTCTATGATTGTAAAATGTAAACAGAGTGAACACCGCTCACCAGATCATGTGGGGGTGGGGTGGGGGTGGTAGTGATAGTGATAGTGATAGAGAGGAAGAGAGGGGACTGCAAGGAGGCGCTTGCAGCTTGTTTTCTAACTGATCCCAGAAGAGAATTATATATATATATAGATTCTCCAGTAATCTCCAGCTATGTCCAAGTTGCTATACCGATGACTGTAGAGCATTAGGTCAAATCAAGAACACACGCTGACCCCGCATACGCACACACTCTCTGACACACACACAAACACACACACACACACATATATATATATATATATATATATATATATATATATATATATATATATATATATATAAACACACATATAAACACCTCTCTGTATATACGAGTAAATCAAGTTATTTGAATATTCTTGTGTTGATTGTTACACGACAATGAACAGTGTTTAGAAAAATCCAGTGGATACAATGTCTTGCAGCGTCATAACTGACGCAAGAATTCCTTCACGGGGGCCAATGTTACAATACAATAAATGGCTTTTAAAAATCAATGTTGTATTGGTTACATTGTTTTGAATGTCGGTTAGGACTAATGAATATACACTCCGAAATAGACATAGCACCAGGAAATCAATTAAGATTTTTCAAGAAAATCAAACATATCAAGAGAGGAAAAAATCCTGTCATACAAACATTTGTGCGTATTGTAAGGAAAACCTACTCGTAAGATTTATATATATATATATATATATATATATATATATATATATATATATATATATATATATATATATATATAAATCTTACGAGTAGGTTTTCCATAGCTATACCGTTAATACATAGACTGCCATTGGTGAGCGACTGATATTACTGCCATTAGAAATAAACAACTGATTCTGACAAGCAGAAGAAATGTAAGTACAACACTTATGTATGGTTAATAAAAGCCGTAAAGGTAGTCCTAGTTAGTAATATGTTGGCATGTATTTTTCGGCCTATCAGATTACTACATAACCCTAGTAAAATATGTTCAAAAGTCTGTAGTCAATTAGTAGAGAACGTGGTTTAAGTATAAGCAAGTGTGTACCAAACAAATGGGAATAGTTAGGGTCGTCTCTCTTCAACACCCCCCCCGCACACGCGCACACACATACACGCACATACACACACGCACACACACCAGCTGGTGAGCATGTGAGAGTATTTTTTAAATTAAGTTTACACAGTCTTTTGATGGTTTGTTTTTAATTTTAAGTCATTCATTTTAGTATATGTTACAATAATTATGAGTAAAATGCAATTAAAATCCATATGACATTCAATTTAAAAAAAATGTTAAAATCGACTAAAATATTCTTAAATACTATACATATTTTACGGTGAGATATTTTGTCTGAGATCATTTGTCCTTGAGATGATTTGCCCTGAGATCATATGTCCGTGAGATATTTTGTCTAGGATATTTTCTTTGAGATGATATGTCATGGAACCATGCATATATATATATATATACATATATATATATATATATATATATATATATATATATATATATATATATATATATATATGTAAATACACACTCTTTCTTAGACAATATTTTCAACAGAACACGTCACGAGATGTCGAGAATATATTCCATCCTATATACCATCTGTTGTTTGATGAGAGCAGTGTCTTTAACAGGTACTTTTTTATATAAACAATGGCATTTTAAAAGTGGCAAACATTTAATTTAAAAAAATTCTAGCCATAAGGGCTATGTATTGCTCAGCCTAATCTTTATATCATTAAAATCAAAGTGGGTGGTATTTTGTTTGTTTGTTCGTTACTCACACCTATTAGATCGGGTACTTGCAGGTACGTTGCAGGTAATTTTTTCTTGACGAAAATTGCTGTTTACTCTCTTTTTAACGGGAAAATTACATTCATCTAAATATTATATTTTTAAGTGGCCCGAAACTGCATTACAGTGACCCCGGCCTTATATAAACTCTTCAATTTTTAGATCGACGACTTGCAGATGCGACAAAAAGTTTGTATTTGTTATGGAGCTAGCTCTGGCACCTTAAAATACCAGATTCTCAGAAATGTCATATTAAAGGTTTAATAATTGAACGCTTTTACTGCTCAATTTGAATAATTAATGGGACGCAACATTGTCAGGAATTAAAACTTATAATTTCCTCCGGACTTTGGCTACACGCAAAAATAAACAAAGAAAACATTTGGATTAATGAAAAACTTCTTTAAAATTTATGCTAAACGGTTTTCAAATACGTGTGAAAATTAATAAAATTGACTATTGTATTATTCAATTATTCCCTTATAATCAGATATAGCTTCGTCAGGAATTTAAACTTTTAATTTCCCGAGTTCTTTAATTACACACAAAAATAAACGATTATAACATGTAAATAAACGTAAAAAAAAATCCTATAAAATTTAACACAATTTACAAAAAAAATAATTTTTAATAACTGATATTTGAGGAGGCGACTTGTAAAGTCCACTTTTTGAAAAAAATAATCTTTGAATTACGGATATTCAAGTAGGATACTAATTTTTGTTCTTAAATGTATACGTGAAAGCATTTGCCCTTCATATCATGTACATGTTCCAGCGTCAGATAAACTTGTATCAGCAATATTATTATCAAACTAACATCTTTTTGAACATTAGATAATCCACTGATTTCTCCCCCACCCCTACCCAGAGGCGTAGCGAGGGCGGGGGTGCGGACCGCACCGAGTGACACCAAAAAAAAATAATTGCATAATGTACAGAAGTTTGCCATTTCCAGTAATAATTACTTTAAGTTATATAGTCTTTTAAGTACAAATCAACAATTATTACAAGAGGGTGTGGGTGACACAATGACGTAAACGTGCTAACTATAGAGAAAACAATGCTACATCCAACTGTATTAATAACAGACTATAGATAAACCATGTTAGTATTAAGTCTGCAGCGGTTATAGCTTATACACATACATGTACGCGTATGCGGGATATATATTTATATTATAGGCCTATGTAGGCCGACACACACACATACACACAAAAACATATATATATATATATATATATATATATATATATATATATATAAAGCAATGTATGTATGTTTGTGTGTCTGTGTCTTTTATGGGTCCTAGGTGCTTTGACCACAGGTACTTTGACCATAGGGTGCTTTGACAACAGGTGGTTTGATCACAGCGGAGCTTTGATCATAGGGGGTTTGACCATGGCTTTGTCCACAGCGGGGCTTAGACCACAGATGGGCTTTGACCACAACGGGGTTTTTGACCACAGATGGGGGCCATAAATTGTTATTTGATTTTAATTTATGATACAATTAATACGATTTTATACATATTTTCCCGAGAGTCCATTAATTCAAATTAACGTGTACTAAAAATGTCAATAACGATATTTTAGTCTCCACATAAAGGCCTTATAGATTTATTTTAAATATAAATGGAACACAAATATTGCGACATATACCAAGTTTCACAAATAAATAGTGTAGAATGTACTTGAAAATACATAACATAAATAAACCGGGAGTGATCTCCCCTAAACTTTCTCGAATATTCTTATATAAAATAACAGGGGATGGGAACTCGGGCTATAGACATGATTTTTAATCCATTTTAAATACTTAAAGTTTTAAAAATAGAATAAAATCTCGTAGACAAATTAATTGCACACCAAGTGAACGCCAAATAAAAAAGCGCATAATAGTGCGCAATATTATTAGTACTTTTAAAATTTACATTAGTTTTTTGAGAAATTGGAAGTAGCGTAAATTACTACTTCCGGTCAACGGAAATTACTCAAAATTTAACAGAAGGTAGAGAAATAGATCTTTTACTTACATGTGAAATTTCATTTATCTATCTGAAATAATACTCAAATTACAGGCTTTTGAAAAATTCAAAGTAGGAAAAGTACCACTTCCGGTTATCGGAAATCGCTCAAAAGTTGATACGGATCAACGATTTTGATAAAATACTTATATATGAAATTTCATCAACCTAGCTGTAACGGTAGCCTACTCAAGTTATCGTGTTTACACACGGACACACACACACACGGACACACACACACATAGAGACATACGGACAAGATTGCAAAATTATGTTTTTCCGTATCAGTGAGGTGTAAAACGTCGAGATTTGTTAAAATTCTCGATTTTTTTTTTGCACGATTACAAGACTTTCACTATACTTCGTATATACGAGAAAGTAAAAAGGGTTTTTAAAAAATACGCCAACAGTATTGTCAAAGAAGTAATACTTGTTATGGTTAACTAAATAACAGATGAATGAACATATTATTACACCCTGCCGCAATTTTAAATATAATTACACAACTTTTAAAATTAATCCTTAACACCTGTGATCAAAGACCCTATATGGATAAAAAAAAAACACCTCTAGTCAAAGCCGGACAAAGCGCTTGTGAGCAAACACCCGTTGACAATCCACCTATGATCAAAGATCCTCTGCTGAGAAAACACCGGTGGTCACCCCTCCCCCTATAGTCAAACACCCTATGGTCAAAACCCTTATGGTCAA